>NW_026781576.1:0-102500 GCF_030144855.1 Hypanus sabinus | reverse complement strand
ACGTCCCGTCGAAGCAAATGCTATGATTCTGTTCAAAGGCAAGCATGAGGAATTCTGCAGCGGCTGGAAATTCAAGCAACACACTCACTAAATGCTGGTGGAACACAGCAGGCCAGGCAGCATCTATTAAGAGAATCGCTGTCGACGTTTCGGGCCGAGACCTGACGAAGGGTCTCAGCAGGAAACGTCGACAGCGCTTCTCCCTATAGATGCTGCCTGGCCTGCTGTGTTCCACCAGCATTTTGCGTGAGTTGCTTGATTCTGTTGACAGACCCGATACATATCAAACAGTGGAGGTGACCAGTGACAGAAAGCGGCAGGCGGCGTTGCGGAACGCAAGCCATTATTTCACTGTGTGCGGCAGAAGTCTCAGTGGGCGAGAGGCCAGTTTAATTCCGGCATGTTTACAAGAACAGCTCTGACTGCAGGGTGACTCTAGCCAATTTAATGAGGCCCTTCCAAGTCATGTGAGAGTCCATACGGAAGTCTGGATAGTTTTATTTACTATTCCGAAAGCGTCCTCTTTGAGTCCGGCGTATACATCAGATACTGTACATACATATCGTATAATCATATTTGCCACACATATCACCTCTCATGATTCTGCCTTCTTCTGCTACACATAGTGCTTTCCCCTTACACTCCTTCTTCACCTTTCCTGCCTAACCCCTCCCTGCGTCCCCTCCCCCACCCCTTGATCTTTCCCCTTACCGGTTTTTCACCTGGCACCTAAAAATCATCTCCTTCCCACCCTTCCCCCTGCCCCCTCCCTCTCAGTCCTGCCGAAGGTTCTGGGCACAAAACGTTGACTGCTCTTTTCCACGGAAGCTGCCCGACCTGCTTTGTTCCTCCAGCGTGTTGTGTGTGTTTCTTTTGACCCCAGCATCTGAGAGTATTTGGTGTAAAATCCCGCTCCCCGTACTAACACGGGTTATACTGACCAAGGATCATACTGCCGGAGGAACACAGTGGGTCGGGCAGCGACTCTGGAGGGAAATGGACCGTCACAATTACTGGCCGAGACCCTCCCACTGGACTGAGAGTAGACAGGAAATATTCAGAGAAAAGCGGTGACGGGTGGGGATGGGGCAAGAGCTGCGGAGAGAGAGATGGATCCAGGTGAGGGGGAGGTGGAAATAGTGACGGGGGGGGGGAATGTGAGTTGTGGGGGCAACACGGGGCTGCAGAAATAGAATTTAATACCATGGAGGATTATAAGAAGTTCGAGAGTGTTTGCTTCAGAGATTCACCAGACTATTTCCTGGAGGACGATGGAGTCTCAGTGATCATCTTCACATAAAACAGAGGCCGGCGGATGTGTGGAGACCGAAGGGATCGAGGAAATGAGGATCGGGCAGAAACATGTGGGCTGAGATGGGAGAGCAGCCGCCATCTTGTTGATGGTTGGAGGGGCTGAATGACCTCCTCCTGCTGTTTCTCACTTGATGTTACAGTGTTCCTGTCCAGTGAGGCTCCGGAGGATGGTGAATAGAAATTACTGTTTATAAACATACAAGTGATTTCAATGAAACCCGCTCAATTCCTGTTCGGGTGGGCATTGTGTACCGGACCGGGAGGGAATCGAACCCGGAAAGCTCCAGGAAACGGGAGGCGAAGCGATGGGGACGGGAAAGATACAGAGGGGAAAATTAAAAATGTAGCTGGTGTAAGTATGAACTAAGGTTTAAAATGCGGCAGGTAGGTCGGGCAGTGAGGGGCGAGGAGCAGAGTCGCCGGTTCAGGAGGGAGTCCCTCCACCGGTCATGTGATCCAGCGTCTGGCTCCCATTTCAAACACAGATCTGCAGCATCTGACGCTCTCGCTTCCGAGGCCCCGCCCGGCTCTCACAGTCTCCGGATGGGCGGTGCTTTTCTTTCCGTCCTCTGTTGAAGCGGGTCGTCGGCGGCGAGCTGGAGAACCCATCGCTGTCTGCGGGACAAATTGATCAGGTTCTCATCGGTGAGCATTGAGACCGGTCATCAGGGTGAACGCGACCAACAATTTCCCATCGGTGAGTACCGAAGCCGATTCGGGGAGGGGGGTGTTTGAGGGTACCTGATGTCGGGCAGAGAGTCCCGTTAACTTCCTCGAACTGGCGGCCTCGTCCCGCTTCCTGGATCCAACCTGTCGTGGTCGGTCCGGGTTATGGGACTTTCACGCCGGACCGCCCGAGATGAGCCGCCGCTCAGCCCCTGGTGTTCTGGCCCCAGGAGCGGGATGAGGTGGTGATGCCGAGATTAAACACACGAATTAAGATGCACCTGGGGAACTTTACCTCCATCACCCGGCCCGGTAGCGGATCCTGGGGTCGGTAATTGTTTTACATGCTTCCATCACACCGGAAGCGGCCGTTCGGCCTGCTGTGTTTTTCCAGACGGCGAGGGTTAAACAGAGTGATCTCACCCTCGGGACACTGCTCCAAATGTATGAGTAGAAGCATGTTTCCCCCTTTCAGACAGAGGTTTATTTGAAATCATTATGCGGCGGGGTAAAAGCGGCCATGTCAATTTTAGTTTCACCCCTACAAAATGGCTGCAGTGTTCGTCTTTGTCATAACGGCACTTGTATCACATGAGGAGTTTGTTCTTTCCTTTTTCGGTTATTTTCAGTGAGCCACTTCCTGTGTTTCCATGGTGACAGCTCGTCGGAGCTGTAGCGAGTGTTTCACTGGTTCTGTGGTCACGGCCTCTCAGCGCAGAGAGAGCGGCCTCAGGGGCAAATGTAACAGAGTGATAGTGGGGGGAAAGGATGCTGTGAGCATTGACTGTATGGGCCGTGTTACACCAGGGTCGGAATGAACTGAGAACTGACACATTGATAGTGGGGGGAAAGGATGCTGTGACCATTGACTGTATGGGCCGTGTTACACCAGGGTCGGAATGAACTGAGAACTGACACATTGATAGAGGGGGGAAAGGATGCTGTGACCATTGACTGTATGGGCCGTGTTACACCAGGGTCGGAATGAACTGAGAACTGACACATTGATAGAGGGGGGAAAGGATGCTGTGACCATTGACTGTATGGGCCGTGTTACACCAGGGTCGGAATGAACTGAGAACTGACACATTGATAGAGGGGGGAAAGGATGCTGTGACCATTGACTGTATGGGCCGTGTTACACCAGGGTCGGAATGAACTGAGAACTGACACATTGATAGTGGGGGGAAAGGATGCTGTGAGCATTGACTGTATGGGCCGTGTTACACCAGGGTCGGAATGAACTGAGAACTGACACATTGATAGAGGGGGGAAAGGATGCTGTGACCATTGACTGTATGGGCCGTGTTACACCAGGGTCGGAATGAACTGAGAACTGACACATTGATAGAGGGGGGAAAGGATGCTGTGACCATTGACTGTATGGGCCGTGTTACACCAGGGTCGGAATGAACTGAGAACTGATACATTGATAGAGGGGGGAAAGGATACTGTGACCATTGACTGTATGGGCCGTGTTACACCAGGGTCGGAATGAACTGAGAACTGACACATTGATAGAGGGGGGAAAGGATGCTGTGACCATTGACTGTATGGGCCGTGTTACACCAGGGTCGGAATGAACTGAGAACTGACACGTTGATAGAGGGGGGAAAGGATGCTGTGAGCATTGACTGTATGGGCCGTGTTACACCAGGGTCGGAATGAACTGAGAACTGACACATTGATAGAGGGGGGAAAGGATGCTGTGACCATTGACTGTATGGGCCGTGTTACACCAGGGTCGGAATGAACTGAGAACTGACACATTGATAGAGGGGGGAAAGGATGCTGTGACCATTGACTGTATGGGCCGTGTTACACCAGGCTCAGAATGAACTGAGAACTGACACATTGATAGAGGGGGGAAAGGATGCTGTGACCATTGACTGTATGGGCCGTGTTACACCAGGGTCGGAATGAACTGAGAACTGACACATTGACAGAGGGGGGAAAGGATGCTGTGAGCATTGACTGTATGGGCCGTGTTACACCAGGGTCGGAATGAACTGAGAACTGACACATTGATAGTGGGGGGAAAGGATGCTGTGAGCATTGACTGTATGGGCCGTGTTACACCAGGGTCGGAATGAACTGAGAACTGACACATTGATAGAGGGGGGAAAGGATGCTGTGAGCATTGACTGTATGGGCCGTGTTACACCAGGGTCGGAATGAACTGAGAACTGACACATTGATAGAGGGGGGAAAGGATGCTGTGACCATTGACTGTATGGGCCGTGTTACACCAGGGTCGGAATGAACTGAGAACTGACACATTGATAGAGGGGGGAAAGGATGCTGTGACCATTGACTGTATGGGCCGTGTTACACCAGGGTCGGAATGAACTGAGAACTGACACATTGATAGTGGGGGGAAAGGATGCTGTGAGCATTGACTGTATGGGCCGTGTTACACCAGGGTCGGAATGAACTGAGAACTGACACATTGATAGAGGGGGGAAAGGATGCTGTGACCATTGACTGTATGGGCCGTGTTACACCAGGGTCGGAATGAACTGAGAACTGATACATTGATAGAGGGGGGAAAGGATACTGTGACCATTGACTGTATGGGCCGTGTTACACCAGGGTCGGAATGAACTGAGAACTGACACATTGATAGAGGGGGGAAAGGATGCTGTGACCATTGACTGTATGGGCCGTGTTACACCAGGGTCGGAATGAACTGAGAACTGACACATTGACAGAGGGGGGAAAGGATGCTGTGAGCATTGACTGTATGGGCCGTGTTACACCAGGGTCGGAATGAACTGAGAACTGACACATTGACAGAGGGGGGAAAGGATGCTGTGACCATTGACTGTATGGGCCGTGTTACACCAGGGTCGGAATGAACTGAGAAGTGACACATTGATAGAGGGGGGAAAGGATGCTGTGACCATTGACTGTATGGGCCGTGTTACACCAGGGTCGGGATGAACTGAGAACTGACACATTGATAGAGGGGGGAAAGGATGCTGTGACCATTGACTGTATGGGCCGTGTTACACCAGGGTCGGAATGAACTGAGAACTGACACATTGATAGAGAGGGGAAAGGATGCTGTGACCATTGACTGTATGGGCCGTGTTACACCAGGGTCGGAATGAACTGAGAACTGACATATTGATAGAGGGGGGAAAGGATGCTGTGACCATTGACTGTATGGGCCGTGTTACACCAGGGTCGGAATGAACTGAGAACTGACACATTGATAGAGGGGGAAAGGATGTTGTGACCATTGACTGTATGGGCCGTGTTACACCAGGGTCGGAATGAACTGAGAACTGACACATTGATAGAGGGGGGAAAGGATGCTGTGACCATT
Source organism: Hypanus sabinus (assembly GCF_030144855.1). Taxonomy (NCBI): domain Eukaryota; kingdom Metazoa; phylum Chordata; class Chondrichthyes; order Myliobatiformes; family Dasyatidae; genus Hypanus; species Hypanus sabinus. Next base: position 97,189 of record NW_026781576.1, on the reverse strand, counting down.
GACTGTATGGGCCGTGTTACACCAGGCTCAGAATGAACTGAGAACTGACACATTGATAGAGGGGGGAAAGGATGCTGTGACCATTGACTGTATGGGCCGTGTTACACCAGGGTCGGAATGAACTGAGAACTGACACATTGATAGAGGGGGGAAAGGATGCTGTGACCATTGACTGTATGGGCCGTGTTACACCAGGGTCGGAATGAACTGAGAACTGACACATTGATAGAGGGGGGAAAGGATGCTGTGACCATTGACTGTATGGGCCGTGTTACACCAGGGTCGGAATGAACTGAGAACTGACACATTGATAGAGGGGGGAAAGGATGCTGTGACCATTGACTGTATGGGCCGTGTTACACCAGGGTCGGGATGAACTGAGAACTGACACATTGATAGAGGGGGGAAAGGATGTTGTGAGCATTGACTGTATGGGCCGTGTTACACCAGGGTCGGAATGAACTGAGAACTGACACATTGATAGAGGGGGGAAAGGATGCTGTGGCCATTGACTGTATGGGCCGTGTTACACCAGGGTCGGAATGAACTGAGAAGTGACACATTGATAGAGGGGGGAAAGGATGCTGTGACCATTGACTGTATGGGCCGTGTTACACCAGGGTCGGAATGAACTGAGAACTGACACATTGATAGAGGGGGGAAAGGATGTGACCATTGACTGTATGGGCCGTGTTACACCAGGGTCGGAATGAACTGAGAACTGACACATTGATAGAGGGGGGAAAGGATGCTGTGGCCATTGACTGTATGGGCCGTGTTACACCAGGGTCGGAATGAACTGAGAACTGACACATTGATAGAGGGGGGAAAGGATGCTGTGACCATTGACTGTATGGGCCGTGTTACACCAGGGTCGGAATGAACTGAGAACTGACACATTGATAGAGGGGGGAAAGGATGCTGTGACCATTGACTGTATGGGCCGTGTTACACCAGGGTCGGAATGAACTGAGAACTGACACATTGATAGTGGGGGGAAAGGATGCTGTGACCATTGACTGTATGGGCCGTGTTACACCAGGCTCAGAATGAACTGAGAACTGACACATTGATAGAGGGGGGAAAGGATGCTGTGACCATTGACTGTATGGGCCGTGTTACACCAGGCTCAGAATGAACTGAGAACTGACAGATTGATAGAGGGGGGAAAGGATGCTGTGACCATTGACTGTATGGGCCGTGTTACACCAGGGTCGGAATGAACTGAGAACTGACACATTGATAGAGGGGGGAAAGGATGTGAGCATTGACTGTATGGGCCGTGTTACACCAGGGTCGGAATGAACTGAGAACTGACACATTGATAGAGGGGGGAAAGGATGCTGTGACCATTGACTGTATGGGCCGTGTTACACCAGGGTCGGAATGAACTGAGAACTGACACATTGATAGTGGGGGGAAAGGATGCTGTGACCATTGACTGTATGGGCCGTGTCACACCAGGGTCGGAATGAACTGAGAACTGACACATTGATAGAGGGGGGAAAGGATGCTGTGAGCATTGACTGTATGGGCCGTGTTACACCAGGGTCGGAATGAACTGAGAACTGACACATTGATAGAGGGGGGAAAGGATGCTGTGACCATTGACTGTATGGGCCGTGTTACACCAGGGTCGGAATGAACTGAGAACTGACACATTGATAGAGGGGGGAAAGGATGCTGTGAGCATTGACTGTATGGGCCGTGTTACACCAGGGTCGGAATGAACTGAGAACTGACACATTGATAGAGGGGGGAAAGGATGCTGTGACCATTGACTGTATGGGCCGTGTTACACCAGGGTCGGAATGAACTGAGAACTGACACATTGATAGAGGGGGGAAAGGATGCTGTGACCATTGACTGTATGGGCCGTGTTACACCAGGGTCGGAATGAACTGAGAACTGACACATTGATAGAGGGGGGAAAGGATGCTGTGACCATTGACTGTATGGGCCGTGTTACACCAGGGTCGGAATGAACTGAGAACTGACACATTGATAGAGGGGGGAAAGGATGCTGTGACCATTGACTGTATGGGCCGTGTTACACCAGGGTCGGAATGAACTGAGAACTGACACATTGATAGAGGGGGGAAAGGATGCTGTGAGCATTGACTGTATGGGCCGTGTTACACCAGGGTCGGAATGAACTGAGAACTGACACATTGATAGAGGGGGGAAAGGATGCTGTGAGCATTGACTGTATGGGCCGTGTTACACCAGGGTCGGAATGAACTGAGAACTGACACATTGATAGAGGGGGGAAAGGATGTGTCCATTGACTGTATGGGCCGTGTTACACCAGGGTCGGAATGAACTGAGAACTGACACATTGATAGAGGGGGGAAAGGATGCTGTGACCATTGACTGTATGGGCCGTGTTACACCAGGGTCGGAATGAACTGAGAACTGACACATTGATAGAGGGGGGAAAGGATGCTGTGACCATTGACTGTATGGGCCGTGTTACACCAGGGTCGGAATGAACTGAGAACTGACACATTGATAGAGGGGGGAAAGGACGCTGTGACCATTGACTGTATGGGCCGTGTTACACCAGGGTCGGAATGAACTGAGAACTGACACATTGATAGAGGGGGGAAAGGACGCTGTGACCATTGACTGTATGGGCCGTGTTACACCAGGGTCGGAATGAACTGAGAACTGACACATTGATAGAGGGGGGAAAGGATGCTGTGACCATTGACTGTATGGGCCGTGTTACACCAGGGTCGGAATGAACTGAGAACTGACACATTGATAGAGGGGGGAAAGGATGCTGTGACCATTGACTGTATGGGCCGTGTTACACCAGGGTCGGAATGAACTGAGAACTGACACATTGATAGAGGGGGGAAAGGATGCTGTGACCATTGACTGTATGGGCCGTGTTACACCAGGCTCAGAATGAACTGAGAACTGACACATTGATAGAGGGGGGAAAGGATGCTGTGTCCATTGACTGTATGGGCCGTGTTACACCAGGGTCGGAATGAACTGAGAACTGACACATTGATAGAGGGGGGAAAGGATGCTGTGACCATTGACTGTATGGGCCGTGTTACACCAGGGTCGGAATGAACTGAGAACTGACACATTGATAGTGGGGGGAAAGGATGCTGTGAGCATTGACTGTATGGGCCGTGTTACACCAGGGTCGGAATGAACTGAGAACTGACACATTGATAGTGGGGGGAAAGGATGCTGTGAGCATTGACTGTATGGGCCGTGTTACACCAGGCTCAGAATGAACTGAGAACTGACACATTGATAGAGGGGGGAAAGGATGCTGTGACCATTGACTGTATGGGCCGTGTTACACCAGGGTCGGAATGAACTGAGAACTGACACATTGATAGTGGGGGGAAAGGATGCTGTGACCATTGACTGTATGGGCCGTGTTACACCAGGGTCGGAATGAACTGAGAACTGACACATTGATAGAGGGGGAAAGGATGCTGTGACCATTGACTGTATGGGCCGTGTTACACCAGGCTCAGAATGAACTGAGAACTGACACATTGATAGAGGGGGGAAAGGATGCTGTGACCATTGACTGTATGGGCCGTGTTACACCAGGGTCGGAATGAACTGAGAACTGACACATTGATAGAGGGGGGAAAGGATGCTGTGACCATTGACTGTATGGGCCGTGTTACACCAGGGTCGGAATGAACTGAGAACTGACACATTGATAGAGGGGGGAAAGGATGCTGTGACCATTGACTGTATGGGCCGTGTTACACCAGGCTCAGAATGAACTGAGAACTGACACATTGATAGTGGGGGGAAAGGATGCTGTGACCATTGACTGTATGGGCCGTGTTACACCAGGGTCGGAATGAACTGAGAACTGACACATTGATAGAGGGGGGAAAGGATGCTGTGACCATTGACTGTATGGGCCGTGTTACACCAGGGTCGGAATGAACTGAGAACTGACACATTGATAGAGGGGGGAAAGGATGCTGTGACCATTGACTGTATGGGCCGTGTTACACCAGGTTCGGAATGAACTGAGAACTGACACGTTGATAGAGGGGGGAAAGGATGCTGTGACCATTGACTGTATGGGCCGTGTTACACCAGGGTCGGAATGAACTGAGAACTGACACATTGATAGAGGGGGGAAAGGATGCTGTGACCATTGACTGTATGGGCCGTGTTACACCAGGGTCGGAATGAACTGAGAACTGACACATTGATAGAGGGGGATGGATGCTGTGACCATTGACTGTATGGGCCGTGTTACACCAGGGTCGGAATGAACTGAGAACTGACACATTGATAGAGGGGGGAAAGGATGCTGTGACCATTGACTGTATGGGCCGTGTTACACCAGGGTCAGAATGAACTGAGAACTGACACATTGATAGTGGGGGGAAAGGATGCTGTGAGCATTGACTGTATGGGCCGTGTTACACCAGGGTCGGAATGAACTGAGAACTGACACATTGATAGAGGAGGGAAAGGATGCTGTGACCATTGACTGTATGGGCCATGTTACACCAGGGTCGGAATGAACTGAGAACTGACACATTGACAGTGGGGGGAAAGGATGCTGTGACCATTGACTGTATGGGCCGTGTTACACCAGGGTCGGAATGAACTGAGAACTGACACATTGACAGTGGGGGGAAAGGATGCTGTGACCATTGACTGTATGGGCCGTGTTACACCAGGCTCAGAATGAACTGAGAACTGACACATTGATAGAGGGGGGAAAGGATGCTGTGACCATTGACTGTATGGGCCGTGTTACACCAGGGTCGGAATGAACTGAGAACTGACACATTGATAGAGGGGGGAAAGGATGCTGTGACCATTGACTGTATGGGCCGTGTTACACCAGGGTCGGAATGAACTGAGAACTGACACATTGATAGAGGGGGGAAAGGATGCTGTGACCATTGACTGTATGGGCCGTGTTACACCAGGGTCGGAATGAACTGAGAAGTGACACATTGATAGAGGGGGGAAAGGATGCTGTGACCATTGACTGTATGGGCCGTGTTACACCAGGGTCGGAATGAACTGAGAACTGACACATTGATAGAGGGGGGAAAGGATGCTGTGACCATTGACTGTATGGGCCGTGTTACACCAGGGTCGGAATGAACTGAGAACTGACACATTGATAGTGGGGGGAAAGGATGCTGTGACCATTGACTGTATGGGCCGTGTTACACCAGGGTCGGAATGAACTGAGAACTGACACATTGATAGAGGGGGGAAAGGATGCTGTGACCATTGACTGTATGGGCCGTGTTACACCAGGGTCGGAATGAACTGAGAACTGACACATTGATAGAGGGGGGAAAGGATGCTGTGACCATTGACTGTATGGGCCGTGTTACACCAGGGTCGGAATGAACTGAGAACTGACACATTGATAGAGGGGGGAAAGGATGCTGTGACCATTGACTGTATGGGCCGTGTTACACCAGGGTCGGAATGAACTGAGAAGTGACACATTGATAGAGGGGGGAAAGGATGCTGTGACCATTGACTGTATGGGCCGTGTTACACCAGGGTCGGAATGAACTGAGAACTGACACATTGATAGTGGGGGGAAAGGATGCTGTGAGCATTGACTGTATGGGCCGTGTTACACCAGGGTCGGAATGAACTGAGAACTGACACATTGATAGTGGGGGGAAAGGATGCTGTGACCATTGACTGTATGGGCCGTGTTACACCAGGGTCGGAATGAACTGAGAACTGACACGTTGATAGAGGGGGGAAAGGATGCTGTGACCATTGACTGTATGGGCCGTGTTACACCAGGGTCGGAATGAACTGAGAACTGACACATTGATAGAGGGGGGAAAGGATGCTGTGACCATTGACTGTATGGGCCGTGTTACACCAGGGTCGGAATGAACTGAGAACTGACACATTGATAGAGGGGGGAAAGGATGCTGTGACCATTGACTGTATGGGCCGTGTTACACCAGGGTCGGAATGAACTGAGAACTGACACATTGATAGAGGGGGTAAAGGATGCTGTGACCATTGACTGTATGGGCCGTGTTACACCAGGGTCGGAATGAACTGAGAACTGACACATTGATAGAGGGGGGAAAGGATGCTGTGACCATTGACTGTATGGGCCGTGTTACACCAGGGTCGGAATGAACTGAGAACTGACACATTGATAGAGGGGGGAAAGGATGCTGTGACCATTGACTGTATGGGCCGTGTTACACCAGGGTCGGAATGAACTGAGAACTGACACATTGATAGAGGGGGGAAAGGATGCTGTGACCATTGACTGTATGGGCCGTGTTACACCAGGGTCGGAATGAACTGAGAACTGACACATTGATAGAGGGGGGAAAGGATACTGTGACCATTGACTGTATGGGCCGTGTTACACCAGGGTCGGAATGAACTGAGAACTGACACATTGATAGAGGGGGGAAAGGATGCTGTGACCATTGACTGTATGGGCCGTGTTACACCAGGGTCGGAATGAACTGAGAAGTGACACATTGATAGAGGGGGAAAGGATGCTGTGACCATTGACTGTATGGGCCGTGTTACACCAGGGTCGGAATGAACTGAGAACTGACACATTGATAGAGGGGGGAAAGGATGCTGTGAGCATTGACTGTATGGGCCGTGTTACACCAGGGTCGGAATGAACTGAGAACTGACACATTGATAGAGGGGGGAAAGGATGCTGTGACCATTGACTGTATGGGCCGTGTTACACCAGGGTCGGAATGAACTGAGAACTGACACATTGATAGAGGGGGGAAAGGATGCTGTGACCATTGACTGTATGGGCCGTGTTACACCAGGGTCGGAATGAACTGAGAACTGACACATTGATAGAGGGGGGAAAGGATGCTGTGGCCATTGACTATATGGGCCGTGTTACACCAGGGTCGGAATGAACTGAGAACTGACACATTGATAGAGGGGGGAAAGGATGCTGTGAGCATTGACTGTATGGGCCGTGTTACACCAGGGTCGGAATGAACTGAGAACTGACACATTGATAGAGGGGGGAAAGGATGCTGTGACCATTGACTGTATGGGCCGTGTTACACCAGGGTCGGAATGAACTGAGAACTGACACATTGATAGAGGGGGGAAAGGATGCTGTGACCATTGACTGTATGGGCCGTGTTACACCAGGGTCGGAATGAACTGAGAACTGACACATTGATAGAGGGGGGAAAGGATGCTGTGAGCATTGACTGTATGGGCCGTGTTACACCAGGGTCGGAATGAACTGAGAACTGACACATTGATAGAGGGGGGAAAGGATGCTGTGACCATTGACTGTATGGGCCGTGTTACACCAGGGTCGGAATGAACTGAGAACTGACACATTGATAGAGGGGGGAAAGGATGCTGTGACCATTGACTGTATGGGCCGTGTTACACCAGGGTCGGAATGAACTGAGAACTGACACATTGATAGAGGGGGGAAAGGATGCTGTGACCATTGACTGTATGGGCCGTGTTACACCAGGGTCGGAATGAACTGAGAACTGACACATTGATAGAGGAGGGAAAGGATGCTGTGAGCATTGACTGTATGGGCCGTGTTACACCAGGCTCAGAATGAACTGAGAACTGACACATTGATAGAGGGGGGAAAGGATGCTGTGACCATTGACTGTATGGGCCGTGTTACACCAGGGTCGGAATGAACTGAGAACTGACACATTGATAGAGGAGGGAAAGGATGCTGTGAGCATTGACTGTATGGGCCGTGTTACACCAGGCTCAGAATGAACTGAGAACTGACACATTGATAGAGGGGGGAAAGGATGCTGTGACCATTGACTGTATGGGCCGTGTTACACCAGGGTCGGAATGAACTGAGAACTGACACATTGATAGTGGGGGGAAAGGATGTGACCATTGACTGTATGGGCCGTGTTACACCAGGGTCGGAATGAACTGAGAACTGACACATTGATAGAGGGGGGAAAGGATGCTGTGGCCATTGACTGTATGGGCCGTGTTACACCAGGGTCGGAATGAACTGAGAACTGACACATTGATAGAGGGGGGAAAGGATGCTGTGACCATTGACTGTATGGGCCGTGTTACACCAGGGTCGGAATGAACTGAGAACTGACACATTGATAGAGGGGGGAAAGGATGCTGTGACCATTGACTGTATGGGCCGTGTTACACCAGGGTCGGAATGAACTGAGAACTGACACATTGATAGAGGGGGGAAAGGATGCTGTGACCATTGACTGTATGGGCCGTGTTACACCAGGCTCAGAATGAACTGTGAACTGACACATTGATAGAGGGGGGAAAGGATGCTGTGACCATTGACTGTATGGGCCGTGTTACACCAGGGTCGGAATGAACTGAGAACTGACACATTGATAGAGTGGGGAAAGGATGTGACCATTGACTGTATGGGCCGTGTTACACCAGGGTCGGAATGAACTGAGAACTGACACATTGATAGAGGGGGGAAAGGATGCTGTGACCATTGACTGTATGGGCCGTGTTACACCAGGGTCGGAATGAACTGAGAACTGACACATTGATAGTGGGGGGAAAGGATGCTGTGACCATTGACTGTATGGGCCGTGTTACACCAGGGTCGGAATGAACTGAGAACAGACACATTGATAGAGGGGGGAAAGGATGCTGTGAGCATTGACTGTATGGGCCGTGTTACACCAGGGTCGGAATGAACTGAGAACTGACACATTGATAGAGGGGGGAAAGGATGCTGTGAGCATTGACTGTATGGGCCGTGTTACACCAGGGTCGGAATGAACTGAGAACTGACACATTGATAGAGGGGGGAAAGGATGCTGTGAGCATTGACTGTATGGGCCGTGTTACACCAGGGTCGGAATGAACTGAGAACTGACACATTGATAGAGGGGGGAAAGGATGCTGTGACCATTGACTGTATGGGCCGTGTTACACCAGGGTCGGAATGAACTGAGAACTGACACATTGATAGAGGGGGGAAAGGATGCTGTGACCATTGACAGTATGGGCCGTGTTACACCAGGGTCGGAATGAACTGAGAACTGACACATTGATAGAGGGGGGAAAGGATGCTGTGACCATTGACTGTATGGGCCGTGTTACACCAGGCTCAGAATGAACTGAGAACTGACACATTGATAGTGGGGGGAAAGGATGCTGTGACCATTGACTGTATGGGCCGTGTTACACCAGGGTCGGAATGAACTGAGAACTGACACATTGATAGAGGGGGGAAAGGATGCTGTGACCATTGACTGTATGGGCCGTGTTACACCAGGGTCGGAATGAACTGAGAACTGACACATTGATAGAGGGGGGAAAGGATGCTGTGACCATTGACTGTATGGGCCGTGTTACACCAGGGTCGGAATGAACTGAGAACTGACACATTGATAGAGGGGGGAAAGGATGCTGTGACCATTGACTGTATGGGCCGTGTTACACCAGGCTCAGAATGAACTGAGAACTGACACATTGATAGTGGGGGGAAAGGATGCTGTGACCATTGACTGTATGGGCCGTGTTACACCAGGGTCGGAATGAACTGAGAACTGACACATTGATAGAGGGGGGAAAGGATGCTGTGACCATTGACTGTATGGGCCGTGTTACACCAGGGTCGGAATGAACTGAGAACTGACACATTGATAGAGGGGGGAAAGGATGCTGTGAGCATTGACTGTATGGGCCGTGTTACACCAGGGTCGGAATGAACTGAGAACTGACACATTGATAGAGGGGGGAAAGGATGCTGTGACCATTGACTGTATGGGCCGTGTTACACCAGGGTCAGAATGAACTGAGAACTGACACATTGATAGAGGGGGGAAAGGATGCTGTGACCATTGACTGTATGGGCCGTGTTACACCAGGGTCGGAATGAACTGAGAACTGACACATTGATAGTGGGGGGAAAGGATGCTGTGACCATTGACTGTATGGGCCGTGTTACACCAGGCTCAGAATGAACTGAGAACTGACACATTGATAGAGGGGGGAAAGGATGCTGTGACCATTGACTGTATGGGCCGTGTTACACCAGGGTCGGAATGAACTGAGAACTGACACATTGATAGAGGGGGGAAAGGATGCTGTGACCATTGACTGTATGGGCCGTGTTACACCAGGGTCGGAATGAACTGAGAACTGACACATTGATAGAGGGGGGAAAGGATGCTGTGACCATTGACTGTATGGGCCGTGTTACACCAGGGTCGGAATGAACTGAGAACTGACACATTGATAGAGGGGGGAAAGGATGCTGTGACCATTGACTGTATGGGCCGTGTTACACCAGGGTCGGAATGAACTGAGAACTGACACATTGATAGAGGGGGGAAAGGATGCTGTGACCATTGACTGTATGGGCCGTGTTACACCAGGGTCGGAATGAACTGAGAACTGACACATTGATAGAGGGGGGAAAGGATGCTGTGACCATTGACTGTATGGGCCGTGTTACACCAGGGTCGGAATGAACTGAGAACTGACACATTGATAGAGGGGGGAAAGGATGCTGTGACCATTGACTGTATGGGCCGTGTTACACCAGGGTCGGAATGAACTGAGAACTGACACATTGATAGAGGGGGGAAAGGATGCTGTGACCATTGACTGTATGGGCCGTGTTACACCAGGCTCAGAATGAACTGAGAACTGACACATTGATAGTGGGGGGAAAGGATACTGTGACCATTGACTGTATGGGCCGTGTTACACCAGGGTCGGAATGAACTGAGAACTGACAGATTGATAGAGGGGGGAAAGGATGCTGTGACCATTGACTGTATGGGCCGTGTTACACCAGGGTCGGAATGAACTGAGAACTGACACATTGATAGAGGGGGGAAAGGATGCTGTGACCATTGACTGTATGGGCCGTGTTACACCAGGGTCGGAATGAACTGAGAACTGACACATTGATAGTGGGGGGAAAGGATACTGTGACCATTGACTGTATGGGCCGTGTTACACCAGGGTCGGAATGAACTGAGAACTGACACATTGATAGAGGGGGGAAAGGATGCTGTGACCATTGACTGTATGGGCCGTGTTACACCAGGGTCGGAATGAACTGAGAACTGACACATTGATAGTGGGGGGAAAGGATACTGTGACCATTGACTGTATGGGCCGTGTTACACCAGGGTCGGAATGAACTGAGAACTGACACATTGATAGAGGGGGGAAAGGATGCTGTGACCATTGACTGTATGGGCCGTGTTACACCAGGGTCGGAATGAACTGAGAACTGACACATTGATAGAGGGGGGAAAGGATGCTGTGAGCATTGACTGTATGGGCCGTGTTACACCAGGGTCAGAATGAACTGAGAACTGACACATTGATAGAGGGGGGAAAGGATGTTGTGAGCATTGACTGTATGGGCCGTGTTACACCAGGGTCGGAATGAACTGAGAACTGACACATTGATAGAGGGGGGAAAGGATGCTGTGACCATTGACTGTATGGGCCGTGTTACACCAGGGTCAGAATGAACTGAGAACTGACACATTGATAGTGGGGGGAAAGGATGTTGTGAGCATTGACTGTATGGGCCGTGTTACACCAGGGTCGGAATGAACTGAGAACTGACACATTGATAGAGGGGGGAAAGGATGCTGTGACCATTGACTGTATGGGCCGTGTTACACCAGGGTCGGAATGAACTGAGAACTGACACATTGATAGAGGGGGGGAAAGGATGCTGTGAGCATTGACTGTATGGGCCGTGTTACACCAGGGTCGGAATGAACTGAGAACTGACACATTGATAGTGGGGGGAAAGGATGCTGTGACCATTGACTGTATGGGCCGTGTTACACCAGGGTCGGAATGAACTGAGAACTGACACATTGATAGAGGGGGGAAAGGATGCTGTGACCATTGACTGTATGGGCCGTGTTACACCAGGGTCGGAATGAACTGAGAACTGACACATTGATAGAGGGGGGAAAGGATGCTGTGACCATTGACTGTATGGGCCGTGTTACACCAGGGTCGGAATGAACTGAGAACTGACACAGTGATAGTGGGGGGAAAGGATGCTGTGACCATTGACTGTATGGGCCGTGTTACACCAGGGTCGGAATGAACTGAGAACTGACACATTGATAGAGGGGGGAAAGGATGCTGTGAGCATTGACTGTATGGGCCGTGTTACACCAGGGTCGGAATGAACTGAGAACTGACACATTGATAGAGGGGGGAAAGGATGCTGTGACCATTGACTGTATGGGCCGTGTTACACCAGGGTCGGAATGAACTGAGAACTGACACATTGATAGAGGGGGGAAAGGATGCTGTGAGCATTGACTGTATGGGCCGTGTTACACCAGGGTCGGAATGAACTGAGAACTGACACATTGATAGTGGGGGGAAAGGATGCTGTGACCATTGACTGTATGGGCCGTGTTACACCAGGGTCGGAATGAACTGAGAACTGACACATTGATAGAGGGGGGAAAGGATGCTGTGACCATTGACTGTATGGGCCGTGTTACACCAGGGTCGGAATGAACTGAGAACTGACAGATTGTTTAGGGTGGGGAGGCATTCACAGTCAAGGGTAGCAATCAGTTACCATCTGTGCATTAAAATGAAGAGGGAGGAAATACTACAGTTGCAGGAAATTTAAAGAAAGGAGGAGAAAAACTACTGGAGATGCTCAGCAGATCTCGGACAGTCTCAGTTCTGGAACTGGGTCTTCCACCATTTCACCTTTCAGAGATGTAGTCTGATGTACTGAACCCCAGCATTTTCTACTTTGTAATTTTAAAATTTGTTCCTGCTACACTGCGGGAAACATGGCAGCCAGCTGTGCTGGGCAAGATCCCACACAGCAGGAAGATTGTGATCAAATGTGTTCGGTTTTGCTGCTGGGGTCAGGCTGAAGTGTATCCGCATCCTCCACACAGACCGGGGAACCAGTTTGAGCCTCGGCCCCGGCCCCGTCAGAGGGTCATTAGGTTCCAATTCCACGTCAGTTTGTGAATCAGACATGGCAGGAACACCACAGCACATCGCCGGCTCCAAAGCGTCTGTGTATGGGTGATGATATTGGGCCGCTGACTCTGAGGATATGGAACCGGCAGTATGCGGGTTGGTAATTCCACAGCTGGGATCGGAATTTTCTCAGTATGGAGTGAAGCTGAAGTCTCGGGCGTCTGGGCATTAGTCATGGGGAAATCACCCTCTCCACTGCACAAGAGGACATCATATCTGTCAAGTATTTTGGAGTGTCTGGACATATGGAGACTGACATTGATTGTCTGTCCAGAAAGTGACATTAGAAAATGAGTCCCCATTCCATCCATCACAGGGAGCGATAAGCATTATAGATAAGCATTAAAGATAAGCATTATAGAAACATAGAAAATAGGTGTAGGAGTAGGCCATTCGTCCATTCGAGCCTGCCCTGCCATTCAGTAAGGTCATGGCTGATCATCCAACACAGAACCCTGTACCTGCTTTCTCTCCATGCCCCCTGATCCCTTTAGCCACAAGGGCCATATCTAACTCCCTCTTAAATATAGACAATGAACCGGCCTCAACTGTTTCCTGTGGCAGAGAATTCCACAGATTCACCATTTTCTGTGTGAAGAAGTTTTTCCTAATCTCGGTCCTAAAGGGCTTCCCCTTTATCCTTAAACTGTGACCCCTCGTTCTGGACTTCCCCAACGTCAGAAAAAATCCTCCAGCATCTAGCCTGTCCAATCCCTTTAGAATTGTATACGTTTCAATAAGATCCCCCCTCAATCTTATGAGTTCCAGTGAGTATAAGCCTAGTAGATCCAGTCTTTATTCATATGAAAGTCCTGTCATCCCAGAAATCAATCTGGTGAACCTTCTCTGTACTCCCTCTATGGCAAGAATGTCTTTCCTCAGATTAGAGGACCAAAACTGCACAGAATACTCTAGGTGCGGTCTCACCAAGGCCTTGTACAACTGCAGTAGAACCTCCCCGCTCCTGTACTCAAATCCTTTTGCTATGAATGCCAACATGCCATTTGCCTTTTTCACCGCCTGCTGTACCTGCATGCCCACCTTCAATGACTGGTGTACAATGACACCCAGGTCTTGTTGCACCTCCCTTTTTCCTAATCGGCCACCATTCAGATAATAATCTGTTTTCCTGTTCTTGCAACCAAAGTGGATAACCTCACATTTATCCACATTAAGTTGTATCTGCCGTTAATTTGCCCACTCACCCAACCTATCCAAGTCACCCTGCATCCTCCTAGCATCCTCCTCACAGCTAACACCGCCGCCCAGCTTCGTGTCATCCGCAAACTTGGAGATCCCTGCATTTAATTCACTCGTCTAAATCATTATTATATATCGTAAACAACTGGGGTCCCAGCACTGAGCCTTGCGTTACCCCACTAGTCACTGCCTGCCATGCATGTGGAGCATTTGATGGCCCTGGGCCTGTGTTCCATGGAGTTCAGGGGGATTGCGATTGGGGTTGGTGGGGGGGATAGTTAGAGCGGGGATGATTGTTGACACCAACCGAATAACAACAAGTCTGGACGCAGTGGGAATGGAAGGGATGTCTTGTTCAGACGGAGCATCTGGTATCTGAGAGTGCCGCCTCAGAATAAAGAAAGTTCACTTTAAAACTGGGACAAGAGCAAATACTTTATCCAAGTGTTGGTGGATCTGTGGAGTTTGAAGCCACAGAGGGTGGTGGAGGCTATCGTGGAGCCATAGAACATTCCAGCACAGAAAGATGCCTTTGGTCCTTCTTGGTTGTGCCGAACCATTTTTCTGCCTCGTCGCACTGACCTGCACCCGGACCATAACCCTCCATACACCTCACAACCATGTATCTGTCCAAGTTTTTCTTAAATGTCAAAAGGGAGCCCGCATTCACCACTTCATCTGGCAGCTCATCCACACTCCTACCTCTCTTTGTGTGAAGAAGCAACCCCCCCCCATGTTCCCTTTAAACTTCCCCCCTTCACCCTTAACCCATGTCCTCTGTTTCTTTTTTCTCCCCTGGCCTCAGTGGAAAATAGTTGAGTATATTCGTGTAGATGGCTAAATAGGTTGAGTGTTACAGCAGGGAAGCAAGAATACGGTGTTGGAAACATAATCATCCATGACTGATTCTGGAGAAGACTAGAGTCACCTAATTCTACTTCTATGTATTATGACTTGTATCTTCTACCATGACTGAATGATGACTTATTTGTATCCTATCACAGGAGAAGAGATAATCGGCAGTTTCTGGAAATCCAAGCAGCACACACACAATGCTGGAGGAACTCAGCGTCTATGGAAGAGATCAGAGTCGACGTACAGATGCGACAGATAAGTTCCTCCAGCATTTCTGTCTGTTCTTTTGCATCCCCTGTCAGGTTTTGTAAAGTGTGAGGAGCAGTCACCTATTTCTTCACTCGAATCATTATATTTACGTTCAATATTTAAATTCAATGCTTTGTTCTAATTTGTATTAGTAACACGCTTCATTATCTCTCTGCTCAAAGTTAGACCTGTGTTGAGAGATTTATTGGAAGGAAAACCCACGACTGGAAGAAATCACAACTGACGACGAGGGAACAGCAACAAGTGAACCAGTTCGAGAACTGAGGGCACCAACTGGAGAGAAACCGTCTGAATCAGAGTTTCCATTGACTCACTCAGGAGAAAGTTTGGTGAGTCTCATTTACTCAAACATTAGTCCTTTAAGACATTACATTTATGTATCAAGGAAGGCAGAAAATAGCTGGAGTAAGACTGAATAAGCCTAGAAATACCATTTATGTCCCTGTTAGTCCCAGTTGCAATCATTCCAGATCTGCTAATGTGCTGTCAGCATCAGCTCTGTGAAGCCGCGCACATTCCCTTACATTGTTTGCCCATTTCCAAATTATCTCTTCTGATGTCTCCTTCCTTTTCTGTGTTATGTCACAATTATCTCAAAATACGCTGAGAATTTCCCCCCTTTAGAAGGTGCCGCATTTCTTTCCTGCTGTAGTGATTGCAGAGAAGTGGAATCACCATGAACTACAGCAACATGTCATTGACTCCTCTGTCTATTGCAAGCTGCAATGATATATTTGCCCTCGGGTATATCGTTGTGCAAGCCTCTGCTAAGTGCAAACACCCCTGAAGCCAAATGTCCCAACACCACATTTCTTTCAGTCCTAACTAGCAAATTCCAAATAATAATTTATATTTGTATACCCTGACATCATGAAGTACTTTTCTATTAATAAATGGTCAGAACCTACTGATACGTATTCAGGCAACAATAAATATATGAGTTCGGCAAGGGTATTTTTTATAACAAAAAACACGTTTATTAAACACAGAAAACAAACCCCCCAAAAGTAAACAAACACTAACGTAACCGGAAACAGCTGCTGTGCGGCAGCCCAAACAGTTCTTAAAGCGATATTGCAAAAACAGTTCTTTAAAGTGGTATTGCCAAAAGTTCGATATGCTCACAGACCATTTAAAAGGAGAGACTTTATAAGACGATTTAAATTCTCTTTCACGTCGCTTGGCTTCGATCCCCGACGTCGAACTTTTCCCACGAAGAATTTACGAAACAAAACGGCTTAAAGGCACTGACCTTTCCTTCCTCATTATCTTCAATCCTTTCTGGTTAAACCCCAGGGATTAACGCAAAGATAGTCAATGAAATCCTTCCAAGTAAGGATCAAACAAAGGTCGAAACCCGTTTCACCGTAGAAAGCGATTCTCCTCGATCTTTAACTCCCGAACTTCGATCTTCACTCTCCACTGTCTCGAACTCCTAGCAGAATCGTAAAGAACTTGCTGGCAATGACCTTTTAAACTTCAGGCATTACATAAAACTTCATACTTCAACTAAACTGCGTCATCACATTAAATCACGCAGTGGCATGAAGTCAACTTGGCAAATCCAGCCACGAACTGCCCCTCCTCACAGGGTGGGGTCTACCTTTTATAACCTGTAAAAAAGACCTGTCTCATGATCTCTACTGGCGGGAAATGACGTCACTCCGCCATCACAAGACCATTACCTCAAGTCCAGTAAAGCTTCAAGCCCAGTCACGTGACAAGGGCACCACTGTCATGTGTCACGAGTACGTAACACTACGGATCTGTGATTGAGCAGAAGTAGGTTTTACAATGAAGTTATGTTCCCATTTGACACTGTACCAAAGGATTGGGTTAAATCTGTACTGGAGATAACAAATGTTCTTGCAGCCAGGACTGCAGGAGCTGCGGGGGTCGGTTTAAACTCGGTCGTTGTGGGAAGGGAACCAGAGTGTTTGTCAGGTGATTGGAGAGTTGATATAAAGGCAGATGCAAAGTTCACAGAGACTGTGGAACGATTGGATGTGAACAGGGCATCATATAGTCTGCTGGAAATGTGTTTAATTCAATACTATAAGTATTAAGAATAAAAGCAATTTAGAACAGGAGGGAAACGGGTCCAACTTAGAAAATTAGGACCATCTCAGTTTAAACTGTGTGTCAGCATTGTCGCGATGGGCTGAAGGGTCAGTATCTGTGCTCTGTTGCTCTGTGATTCAATCAAAATGATGCTCCAGGTATCACTGGACGGACATACAGTCATGGTGTGGGAGTTGATGTTTGGATCCTAATTTGCAAAGTAATCCTACTCTCTCTGTCTCGCTGTCTGCTTGTTCTGTGTAGCTCAGAGCATCACCAGAAGGTGGCGCTGTCCAGCACCGGGATCAGAGTGTAAACAAGACGACGACAATCAGCAACCGTCTGTCAGAATCGGAATGGCTACAGGTATGTTCACCTGGATCTTTATAACTAAACTTCTGCCCTGTTGGTGCACAATAGTTCAGATGAAGAAACTTACACAGCCAGAGAAAAAGTTTCATCGAGCAGTGTCACTGATCCCACTGGTAAAGTGCCTTTGTGTAATCGATCGGTCCCACAGTTCCAGCGCAGGGACCTGACACCAGAAATGGTCGAATGACTCCGCTCACCAGGCAAAGCTTCACCTGAGTGAAAGGAGCCGGAGTCCCTGAATCAGCAGGTTGAGAGTGAAACACCAACAGGAATGTGACAGCGGTGTTGTTTGTTACGGAAAAGTCTACAGACAGACGGACATACTCTATTGATCACGAGGGAAATTGGATTTCATTACAGCCGCAACAACCACGGATAGTGTCGAAATATAGCAATATAAAACCATAAACAATTAAATAATAATAATAATTTAATCATGCCAAGTGGAAATAAGTCCAGGACCTGCCTATTGGCTCAGGGTGTCTGACACTCCGAGGGAGGAGTTGTAAAGTTTGATGGCCACAGGCAGGAATGACTTCCTATGATGCTCTGTGTTGCATCTCGGTGGAATGAGTCTCTGGCCGAATGTACACCTGTGCCTAACCAGTACATTATTGAGTGGATGGGGGACATTGACCAAGAATGCATGCAACTTGGACAGCATCCTCTTTTCAGACACCACCGTCAGAGACCCCAGTTCCACCCCTACAACATTATCTAGGTTCAGGGTTTATTGCAGATCAGGGCTTGTTTAGAGGTGAAAGACATCTTCAACTTCCATTTACAAAATTCAGAGGCAGGTGATAAGGGCATTTCCGGGATTTCAAAGATTGTGCGATAATACAACACTTCAGGTTTTGTCAGGGCAGCTCTCAACTCTCCCCTCGCTGCGCAAAGTAGATGAGGGGAGTTTTCCGAACTCTGTTTTCTGTAGCCGAGCCGAGAACATTGCCAGCCTTGGAAATGGCTGAGGATCAGGAGACACTTCATTTGTGGTCTGCATCGGTCTGTCACTGTCTGGTATGGAGGGGCTACTGCACAGGACCGAGAGAAGCTGCAGGAAGTTGTAAATCTTCAGGGAGCGGTGTCTCAGAAAGGCAGCATCCATTATTAAGGACGTCCAGCACCTAGGGCAGGGGTCAGCAACCTTTACCACTGAAAGAGCCACTTGGACCCGTTTCCCACAGAAAAGAAAACACTGGGAGCCGCAAAACCCGTTTGACATTTAAAATGAAATAACACTGCATACAACGTTTTGTTTTGCCTTTATGCTATGTATAAACAAACTATAATGTGTTGCATTTATGAAATTGATGAACTCCTGCAGAGAAAATGAAATTACATTTCTGCATGCAACAAAAACATTTTGAACTCCGAAAAAAAGACGTTGGGTTGAAGGTTACTTTTAAGTAAAATACTCAACGTCTATTTGAGTCCTTCTTGTATTTAGGAAAAACGCCAAACATAGATTTGCCACCAGCAGCAAACCAAAAATAATGTCAGCCAGCTGTCAACCTGAAAAATAAAAGGACTATTTCACTGAACAATGAAAACATATGAATATACGTAAAATAATAGGCAATTAAAATATTTATCATACTTGATCAGGTTGACTCACACCTGACAATGCAGTCGTATTCAGTAGGGATGGATCGATGCTTAGGGGAGTGACCGGGAAGGATAATGTGTTTTTTTCCTCTCTGAACTCACAGAAGTGTTTCCCAAACGATGTTTGCATTGCGATGATTGCAGAATGTAAATACTCCGAATTTATCATGTCGTGACCTTGTTTGAACTCTCTCAAATTGGGGAAGTGAGACAATGTGCCTTTCTGTAAATCTCTGGCAAGCACTGTCAACTTGCGCTCGAATGCCAAAACATCCTCCAACATGTGCAGGGCTGTACGTCCTTTCCCCTGAAGAGCTGTGTTAGCGATAAAAACACTTTGTAGCGGTGTGCTACACGCAGTCAGTAAACTGCAGTCAAAGATAGCTTTATTCGAACTAAACAGCCTTGCTTTTAAGCCTCCCTCAACCCGCCCCCCATGAGCGCGGATGCTCCAAAAGACACATACTCACAAACCCCCGTAGGCTATCTCCCTTAGCCTGAACGCTGGCTAGTTGTGAGCCGGTTCGGATGTGTCAGGAAATGGGTCGCCACAACGTCTTATTTAGATTGTACAAGATCACCATAATCTTCAAATTTAGAATTACATTTCAAAAACTAACAAGCTAACATAAAATACATTTTAATTAAATACTGACCAATTATTTCCCAAAGCAACAGGGAGCCGCAGCACAGACGTAAAAGAGCCACACGTGGCTCCGGAGCCGCGGGTTGCCGACCCCCGACCCAGGGCATGCCCTTTTCTCACTGTCACCATCAGGGAGGAGGTACAGAAGCCTGAATGCACACACACAGCGATTCAGTAACAAATTTGTCCTCTCTGCAATCCCATTCCGAAATGGACATTGAATCTTTGGACACTACCTTACTTTGTTCAAAATACACATTCTTTCTGTTTTTGCACATTTAAAAAAAAAATCTATTCAATATTTTACTTTCTCTTAAAATTTATTCAGCATTATTTTTCCCTGCTAGATTACCTATTGCATTGAACTGCTGCTGCTAAGTTAACAAATATCACGTCACATGCCGGTGATAATAAACCTGATGCTGATTCTGTTTTACGTGTGGAAGTTTACCCTTCAAGCTCCCGTGTTCCGGGGCAAACTGTCCCAGCCGAACCTGATAACAAACAACCCCTTCCGGTAACGTACTTGTGAATCTCCCCGACACTCTTCCCAGCTGAATCACATCCATCCTGTAGATTGATAGCAACTGCATCCTTAGCAAATGCAAAGCTCTCTCAGCGAGACTTTGTTTAGCTACTGGAACTGCACGCAAGACTCTCCCTTTGCCAATGACTTGTATAGTTGCTGTGTGACAATTATTATCCAGGAGACGTGATGGGACCCAGGGGACCAGGCATCATGGGCTTCAAGGTTATGTTCAGTCTGTAACTCAGGGGTCTGGACGTTGTCCATTTGAAGGAAGTGGTCAGCCTTTGACCCGGGGGACAAGACAGTGTGTGTCAAAGCAACCGGAGAACGTGGGATCTGGAGGATCGGACCACGAGTAATCCAGTGGCTTGTCTGTGAGTGACACAGGTGACTGGACAGTTTGTGATCCAGGGAGATTTATGTTCGTGGGAGATAATCCCCGTGATAATTCCTGGTATCACCTAATGTCTTTCCATTAACAACCGCTGGTTATTGGTGTGTTCAGCTAATGTGTAGTCTGTGATCAGTATTACTGCGTCTATCCAGTTCTTTTTCGGGGAGTGGATGTGTCCACTCACTGGCTTATCGGGATGGTCACCTAGCAGGAGGTGTGGTTCACATTCACCAGCACAGTCCCGCTCCAAATCCGGTCAGCCGGAGTCCCGGCTCCATTGCAGACACTCATTGTGAATCCTTGTTCGAGCATAAATCACTCTAAACCTGCAATTCATCATTTACTGCAGGTGGGAAATTAAATCGGGTACAGAAAGTACTCAAGAGGCTTTTACCAGGCAACTCATCGAGGGAAGATGATCGGGACACGGGAAGCAAGGTTCCAAAGCAGGGTCAGATTGAGAGCAATGTCCCAATGGAATGCGGTCCGGCCGCAGAGGAGGAGAAGCAAATTCAGCCCAGAGACAGTGACGTCAGAGACACTGAGCAGGACCCTGGAACCGGCACAAGTGAGGCGACTGCCTGTCAGCTCGGAAACTCATTAAACACGGAATTGTCGAGTGCCCAACAGGGAGTGGGTGAGTGAAACATGAGGGTGATATGTTCGCAGAATGCGGTGGGAAGCGGGTAAATGTGATTCCTTGTTGGAGGGTTGGTCAGAGAGGGGAAAAGTGTGGGCGTGGTGCATGCGGTGTAGTGTGGCACCGGTTACCGCACTACAGGAAATGTCCTACCTGCTCTGAGGATTTCCAGGATGTGTATCGGAGGAAATGCAGCTATCCGGATAAGAGAGTATTTCCAGGATATGAGTTATGGGAAATGTGTTCGCCAGGAAAGAGAGAGTATCTCTGGGAAGCGACTATCATTGACAGTCTTAACATTTATTGCCCATTTCAAACTGAAATCGGTGAGTGGGTGGGACGGTGGGAGAGACAGGTTTCTGGTGAATGGGTTCCTCCTGGTAACGTCTAGCACAGCGCATTGATGCGACGGTTTTTTAAGGCCAGTGTTGGAGATTAGGGCAAAATACATGTTTCCAGCTGAAAGCAGGTGAAGATTGAGGTTCAAGACCTGACTGGTTTGTTAGGGCTGGGTGAGAGCAGTGGAGACAAGTGATATTTGAGTTTATGACTACATTCTCATTTTACATTCACAGAGCCAGAGTTTACAATCTCTGACCTCCTGGAAGAGGGGGGCGAGTATCGACTGTACCAACTGACCAAGTTCTACAGGGACAGACTTAAACTTGCAATTGAAGAGAAAGTTGAAAGACTCGGTTGGATGTTGACAAAGGATGGACATTTCAGTCGAGAAGAAAATGAGGTGAGTGTATTTAGTGTATTGTCACTGAACTGCTGGTATCAGAGGGAATAGTGATCAATATTAATCTCCTGCACATTCTAGGAGTTCTACATGGCAATGGAGACTTTGATCTCTGACTTGTCCTCAGTAGATTTGTTTCAGCTGTTCCGGTGGGGAGCACTGAGAACTGCAGGTTCAGCGTCACCTTTTCGTCTCACACCTGCTGTATTTATCAGTGTACCGGACCTCAGTAAGACCTGTGATGAGGTTCTGCACGGAAGGTTAGTTAGGAAGGTTCAATCACTAGGTATTAATATTGAAGTAGTAAAATGGATTCAACAGTGGCTGGATGGGAGATGTCAGAGAGTAGTGGTGGATAACTTCGTCAGGTTGGAGGCCGGTGACTAGTGTTGTGCCTCAGAGATCTGTACTGGGTCCAATGTTGTTTCTCATATACATTAATGATCCGGATGATGGGGCGGTACATTGGATTACTAAGTATACAGAGGATTCTAAGATAGGTGGCGTTGTGGATAATGATGTATTTTTCAAATTTTACACAGAGATTTAGGACAGTTAGAAGAGTGGGCCGAAAGATGGCAGATGGAGTTTAATGCTGATAAGTGTGAGGTGCTATAGTTTTGTAGGACTAATCAAAATAGGACATACATGGTAAATGGTAGAGCATTGAGGAATGCAGTAGAACAGTGTGATCTAGTAATAATGGTGCATAGTTCCCTGACGGTGGAATCTCGTGTGGATAGGGTGTTGAAGAAAGCTTTTGGTATGTTGGTCTTTATAAATCCGAGCATTGAGTACAGGAGTTGGGAAGTAAAGATAAATTGTACAAGGCATTGGTAAGGCTAAAATTGGAGTATTGTGTACAGTTCTGGCCACCAAATTATAGGAAAGATGTCAACAAAATATGGAGAGCACAGAGGAGGTTTACTAGAATGTTACCTGAGTCTCAGCAGCTAAGTACAGAGAAAGGTTGAACAAGTTAAGTCTTTATTCTTTAGAGCGTTGAATTTTGAAGGGGGGGGGGAGAGCTTGATAGAGGCATTTAAAATTATGAGGGGATAGACAGAGTTGACGTGGATAGGCTTTTTCCATTGAGAGTAGGCGAGATTCAAACAAGAGTACATGAGTTGAGAGTCGGGGGCAAAAGTTTAGGGGTAACACGAGTTTAGGGGTAACTTCTTTACTCAGAGAGTGGTTACTGTGTGGAACTGGCTTCCAGTAGAAGTGGCAAAAGCAGGTTCAATATTGTCATTTTAAAAACTGGATATGTATATGGACAGGGAAGGAATGGAGGGTTATGGGCTGAGTGCAGGTCGGCACGGACTGTGTTACTGTGCTGTAATCGTCATATCGTTCTATGACATAATTGCAAGGTCTGCATATCTGTACTGTTGAACAGGCATTCAGTCTAAAATTAATTTTGCATCTTATCAGGACCGTCGGTCAAATTCACCTCAGCTCATTAATCCAGGATGAATATTAAACTGTGAGATTCGCCATGTCTGTCCATCTACTCCACAATAAATAAATTAATTTCTGCTTTTATAGAAAGTCACTGAACTGACAGAGAAGGGAAACCGGACAGAGAGTTCCAGACTCTTCCTCAGTTTGGTGAATGGCAAAGGCTCCCGGGCCCGACGGGCGATGTGGGAATCCTTTGTGATGTGGAGGACTGAGTTACCGAAGCTGGACAGGATACTGAGGGAGATACAGGAGCTCGGTATGTTAAAACCATGCACTGAACACAAAGACACTTTGAACTAAATAGTTATAATTATTTTAGTTCTGTTTTCATGAATTATTTCTTTTTTTAAAACAGGTCCTGACCCAGAGGAATACATGAACATCGCACAAGGGTTGTCTGAGTTACCCACTGAACTGACAGGTGAGTGATGAAATGCTCCGTTCAAACCACATCTCAAATGTTAGAATGTGACTTGTCAGAATCTGGGAACGAAAATCCACCAGCAATCATTCGCCGATCTCTGGTTTCAGGTTACAATTCAGATCATCTCTCGTTGTAGCCTGAACATTGTAAAATGTATTTTTCCAGCTGTTCCAGCCGTTACTGTATTAATCCAGCCCTTGTGTCTCTGAACCCTCCACTCCAGGTCCCAACGCTCTGGGAATCCCCACTCACCCCAGACATGCTCCTGACACACAGTATGACCCAGTCCAGGTGACCTTTCAGATTCCGAAGCACCTTCTCCTTCGTAATAGCAGCTACACTCAGTCCAAGTTTCTCAAACCTCTACTTGCCTCACATGCCACCGAATCCAAGCAACATCCTGGTGAACCTGTTCTACACCCTCTCCAATCATCCCCAGTGCTGGACAATCAGAAGTGAACACAATACTCTAGATGCTCCCTAAAACCATCAGACTTAGGCAGATAATTAAGCCATCCAGCTCAGTGAATTTGCTCTGCAATTCCTCTCAACCCCATTATCCTGCCTTCTGTAAATGTTGACGCTCTTCGGAATCAGCAACATATACATAGACCTGCATTTTAGTATACCCATTGACTTGTCTTCCTCTGCCAACTATGACAATAATTTCACAGATTGACCACCCGTCAGCGAAAGCAATTTCTCGCAATATGGTTCCCCGCCAGCCAGGACAATTCACCACAGTTCCCAGGCATCTTAACCTTGTGTATGAGCCTCCCCTGTGGGAACCTTGTCAAAGATTCTGCCAATATCCAATATGGTTCCCCGCCAGCCAGGGCAATTCACCACAGTTCCCAGGCATCTTAACCTTGTGTATGAGCCTCCCCTGTGGGAACCTTGTCAAAGATTCTGCCAATATCCAATATGGTTCCCCGCCAGCCAGGACAATTCATCACAGTTCCCAGGCATGTTAACATTGTGTATGAGCCTCCCCTGTGGGAACCTTGTCAAAGATTCTGCCAATATCCAATATGGTTCCCCGCCAGCCAGGGCAATTCATCACAGTTCCCAGGCATGTTAACCTTGTGTATGAGCCTACCCTGTGGGAACCTTGTCAAAGATTCTGCCAATATCCAAGTAGACAACATCCATCTGTGACTTCATCCATCACCTTTGTCACCTCCTGGAGGAACTCAATTAAGTTAGCCAGACACAAGCCCCACCCAAAGCCTTGCTGATTAACCCACAAACATTTTCCCTTTCATACTCCCATGTGGCAGAAAATATAAAAAGCTGAAGGTATGTCCCACCAGCCTCAAGGACAGCTTTAATTCTGCATTTATGACTACTGATTGGTCAACTACTATGTTATTACTGGCTCCTAAAAATAAGAACATTTTATATATAAAATTGTAACATTATGTAACTCATAAACGATAACCACTTATTTAGATAACCATAATAAATACAGAAAAGCAGAAAGAATACCTGTAGCTTATGAACGAATTTAAGGAACAACTGATAATCAATTATGTAATTCTATGTCAAACACTGGGGAAAGAAGACATCTTTCAATGTTATACTGTATCAAAAAACATTTGATTCTCTCCCTTGGTTGGTTAACAGAAGTTCCAAGTTCTATAAGAACAGTAGTGTGTGTGTGTGTGTGTGTGTGTGTGTGTGTGTGTGTGTGTGTGTGTGTGTGTGTGTGTGTGTGTGTGTGTGTGTGTGTGAGTGAGAGAGAGAGGGAGAGAGGGAGAGGGGGAGAGGGGGAGAGGGAGAAAGGCGGAGAGGGGGAGGGAGGGGGAGAGAGAGAGAGAGAGAGGAAAACGGGCAGCTGGGATGCAGGCGTCTGGCTCAGCCACTATGCCCGGGGGAAGCGTTTCTTCCGACAGGAGAAGGGGTAAAGGCGGGTTACTGGTTCCTTACAACCGGTCCCTTTGGGCAGATGGGTCTGGTCGGCCGAGATTGGCAGCTCACCCAGCAACAGGAAAGCTCTGACCTCAAACATCCACTACTCTGTAACTGTACCCCTCATGGGGAAGAGTTTGGGAGTAAACCCAGTGGATCTGGATCCCCTGAGGCAGTCTTAAATGGTGTTCAACGCAGACTGGCATCTCCTGAAACACCTCTGGTGCCAAGCTGTGTCAGTCTCTGCCGTTCCTTTGTGTACATCAGATGCAGGGAGAGAGGGAGCTTGCAACATCGGCAGAAGCTTCCTCTCCATATCGGAGTGTCCCAGCTTGCAGGGGCAGGACATCCTCAGTCGACTCTGACAGACGGAGGCCTCATTAGACAGAGCCCCACACCCCCACAGCAAGACTGATGAGTAGCAGTTGTCAAGACTTCACCACCCTCTCCCACAGACACGACGTACACCACTGAGACAGACGCTTGTGGTTTCTTCCATTAACAGAGATTCCATCTTCCCACCAATCCTCCATCACTGTGACTGCAAACTAGCCAGTTTCTTTCTTGTCATTCCGAAGGGTTATCGATCCGCAAGTTCACTGCGATTGTCCCCCAGGCACTGCCAGACTTGAGCATTTCCGGCATATTCTGCTCTTGTTTTGATGCAAGAGCAGTGGACACCCGGGATACCCCAGTGTGTAGCTTTGCCAAAATGCACGTTGTCCTGCTCTCCATATTTCCACACCAGATCAACATTAACATCATCTGTTAATGACGCAACAATGCTTTAAATATAGTGAAACTTTGTAACGGGAGTGCAGTCAGGATTGCAATAGGATATCAGGGGAATGTTCACCTTCATCAGTAATTAGTGTCAGAATATGAGGATTAGATATTTTTCTGAGACAATCATCGCTGTCAGTTCCTATGTCTGTGGACAGAATTTTACTTTCTGTCCTAATATCCATGGAAGCATTGAATTAATTCATGTAATCTCAAACACTGAATATTGGAATGTAGTTATAAAGTTCTTTGTCAGTTGAGCTAGTTAACATTTTGACCGTGTTCTCTGTTCCCATGAAGATGTTCAACAGAAACACAAGGAGACTCTGCGGGCACAAACTGAAACACTGAGAGTGAACACGATCCTGATGAGGGAGAAGGTGAAGGTTTTCCAGCTGGTTGATCGATACACAAAGCTCACGGTCATTTCTACTCTTCGAGATCGGAGACTGGTGGAACACGAGCTGCTGGCAAGAGGCAGAGACCACGAGGAGTGGAGAGAGGAACATCTCCGCAGAGAGCTGGAAAAAATCCGGACTGATCAGTTGTTCCAGAGCAGCTTTTCCCGGAGTAAATCCAAATCTGGGAGTTCGGCAGCAGTGGCCGGAGTCCCAGGGATCGGGAAAACAACAATGGTACAAAAGATTGTTTATGATTGGGCCACGGGAAAAATTTACCAACAGTTCCAGTTCGTCTTCAGTTTCAAGTTCCGAGATTTAAACACGATCAATTGTACAATCAATCTCTCGAACCTGGTGCTGTGTTTCTATCCTTACCTTGGGAATGTCCTGAAATCACTGTGGAAGAACCCAGAGGGAATGCTGTTTATATTTGATGGCTTGGATGAATTCAACGACACAATTGATTTTGCTGACAGCCGGAGAAACATAGACCCTCAGGCCTCATGCACAGATCCTGAATTCCGGTGCAAGGTGTCTGACATTGTGTACAGTTTAATCCAGGGCAAGCTGCTCCCAGGGTGTTCAGTGCTGGTGACCACACGCCCCTCTGTGTTACATTTATTGGAAAAAGCGAAGATCGGTGTCCGGGCTGAAATCCTGGGATTTGTTGGTGAGGAACGGAAGGAATATTTCAGCAAACATTTTGAAGATCAGATGGTGGCAGCAGCTCTTTTCAAACACGTGCAGGAGAATGAGATCCTGTACACTATGAGCTACAACCCCTCCTACTGCTGGATCCTCGCTCTGGCACTGGGCCCCTTCTTCACACAAAGAGTCAGGGACCCGCAGAGAGTTCCCAAGACCATCACCCAACTGTACTCCTACTATATTTACAATATCCTAAAAAATCACGGCCGTGAGATTGAGAGACCCCGTGATGTGTTTCTCAGGGTGGGTCAGATGGCCTACAGAGGAGTGTCCGAGAAGAAGATTGTGTTTGCAGACGGAGATTTGATCAAGTTCAATCTGCAGCCTTCCCAGTTCCTGTCCGGGTTCCTGATGGAGCTTTTGGAGAGAGAGGATTCTGCCCACAGTGTGGTGTACACATTCCCACACCTCACCATCCAAGAGTTTGTAGCTGCAGTCGCACAATTCCTGACTGTACATCCCGAGGATATCCTGAAATTCCTCACTGAAGCCCACAACACAACAGATGGGCGATTTGAGGTCTTTCTCCGATTTGTTGCTGGTCTCTCCAACCCAATGACAGCTCGGGGCCTGGAGGAGTTTCTGGGTCCATTTCCTCATCAAACAACCTGCCGGGTGATTGACTGGGTGAAGGAGGAGGTTAAAGGCCAGAGTGGAAACACTGATGACATTGGGAGAAGGAGACTCCTGAACACATTGCACTACCTGTTTGAGTCTCAGAATCGTGGACTGGCTCAGGCCGCACTGGGATCTCTGAAAACACTTTCATTCCGTGGAATGACACTGACCCCGGTTGACTGCGCGGTCCTGTCTCATGCAATCGGACTCTGTGATACTATAAAAGAACTCGACCTGCAGGGCTGCCACATTCAGTGTGAAGGAATCCAGCGGCTGGGACCCGGGCTGAACAAGTGCCAGGAGTTGAGGTAACTTGGTTTATCTCTCACTCAGAACTCTAAAACTGTTCCATTGTGCTGTTTCCAAGTAAACGGATTTGGGTAAAACTGCAGTAAATCAGATTGAGATGTATTGTGACAAATGCCACCCCCTTCATCCTGTGCGATCACTCTTCCCCATCCCGATTATTCCTGTTGGATTTCTCTTAGCCATTACCCATCCTCTGGTCAGATTTCTCTTCCACACACCCGTTCCTGCTGTGGGATCTCCCTTCCCTATCCACTTCCTCCTGTGGGATCTCTCTTCCCAACCCCTTCCTCCTGTGGGATCTCTCTTCCTGATTCAGCTTCATACTGCGGGATCTCTCTTCCCAACCCCTTCCTCCTGAGGGATCTCTTTTCGCGATCTCCTTCCTCCTGTGGGATATCTCTTCCCCTTTCTCCTTCTGCCTGTGGCATCCCTCATCCCCATCTCTTTCGTCCCGTGGAATCTCTCTTTCCCATCCCCCTACCTCCTGTTGGAACTCTCTTCCTGAATCTGCTTCCTACTGTGGGATCCCTCTTCCCTATCCACTTCCTCCTGCCGGAATTTTTTTTCCCATCCCACTTCCTCCTGTCGGATCACTTTCCACATCACCCGTCCTCCTATAGGATCTCTCTTTCCCATCCCCCTTCCTCCTGTGTGATATCCCTTCCCGATCGCTTTCCTCCTGTGGGATCTCTCTCCACCATTCCTATTCTCCTGTGGGATCTCTCATCCCCGTCACTCTTCTTAATGAGGGATCTCTCTTTCCCATCCCATTTCTCCTCTTGGATCTCGTTCACCCATCCCCTTCCTCCTGTGGGATCTCCCTTCCCCATCCCCCTTCCTCGTGTGGGATCTCCTTCACCCAACCCCCTTCCACCTGTGGGATCTCTCTTCCCAACCCCTTCCTCCTGTGGGATCTCTCTTCCCCATCCCCCGACCTCCTGTTGGAACTCTCTTCCTGAATCTGCTTCCTACTGTGGGATCCCTCTTCCCCATCCACTTCCTCCTGCCGGAAATTTCTTCTCATCCCACTTCCTCCTGTCGGATCACTTTCCACATCACCCGTCCTCCTATAGGATCTCTCTTTCCCATCCCCCTACCTCCTGTTGGAACTCTCTTCCTGAATCTGCTTCCTACTGTGGGATCCCTCTTCCACATCACCCGTCCTCCTATAGGATCTCTCTTTCCCATCCCCCTTCCTCCTGTGTGATATCCCTTCCCGATCGCTTTTGTCCTGTGGTATCTCTCTTCCCCATTCCCTTCCTCCTGTCGGTTCACTTTCCTCATCCCCCTTACTGTGGGATCTCTCTTCCCCATTCCCATCCGCCTGTGGGATCTCTCATCCCCGTCACTCTTCATGAGGGATCTCTCTTCCCCAACCCCTTTCTCCTCTTGGATCTCGTTCACCCATCCCCTTCCTCCTGTGGGATCTCCCTTCCCCATCCCCCTTCCTCGTGTGGGATCTCCTTCACCCATCCCCCTTCCTCCTGTGGGATCTCTCTTCCCCATTCCCATCCTCCTGTGGGATCTCTCATCCCCATCACTCTTCTTCATGAGGGATCTCTCTTCCCCATCCCCTTTCTCCTATTGGATCTCGATAACCCATCCCCTCCCTCCTGTGGGATCTCTCTTCCCCATCCCCCTTCCTCGTGTGGGATCTCCTTTACCCATTCCCCTTCCTCCTGTGGGATCTCTCTTCCCAATCCCCTTCCTCCTGTCGGATCACTTTCCCCATTCCCATTCTCCTGTAGGATCTCTCATCCCCATCACTCTTCTTCATGAGGAATCTCTCTTCCCCATTCCCTTTCTCCTCTTGGATCTCGATAACCCTTCCCCTTCATCCTGTGGGATCTATCTTCCCCATCCCCCTTCCTCCTGTGGGATCTCCTTTACCCATCCCCCTTCCTCCTGTGGGATCTCTCTTCCCAATCCCCTGTCCTCCTGTGCGATCTCTCTTTCCATTCAGCTTACTCCTGTGGGATCACTATTCCCCATCCCCTTCCTCGTGTAGGATATATCTTCCCATCCCCCTTCCTCCTGTGGGATCTCACTTCCCCATTCCCATCCTCCTGTGGGATCCCTCATCCCCATCACTCTTCTTCATGAGGGATCTCTCTTCCCCATCCACTTTCTCTCTTGGATCTCGATAACCCAACCCCTTCCTCCTGTGGGATCTCTCTTCACCAACCCCCTTCCTCCTGTGGGATCTCTCTTTCCAATCCCCATCCTCCTATGGGATATCTCTTCCCGATCCCTTTCCTCCTGTGGAATCTCTCTTCCCCATCCCCTTCCCCCTATCGGATCACTTTCCCCATCACCCTTCCTCCTATAGGATCTCTCTTCCCCATCCCCCTTCCTCCTGTGTGATCTCACTTCCGGATCCCTTTCCTCCTGTGGTATCTCTCTTCCCCATCCCGTTCCTCCTGTTGGATCATTTTCCTCATCCCCCTTACTGTGGGATCTCTCTTCCCCATTCCCATCCGCCTGTGGGATTTCTCATCCCCATCACTCTTCTTCATGAGGGATCTCTCTTCCCCATCCCCTTTCTCCTCTTGGATCTCGATAACTCATCCCCTTCCTCCTGTGGGATCTCTCTTCCCCATCCGCCTTCCTCGTGCGGAACCTCCTTCACCTATCCCCCTTCCTCCTGTGGGATCTCTCTTCCCCATTCCACTTCCACCTGAAGGAATTCATTTCCGAATCCCCCTTCCTCCTGTGGGATACCTCTTCCCCATCCCCCTTTTTCCTGTGGGATACCTCTTCCCCATCCCCCTTTTTCCTGTGGGATATCTCTTCCCCATCCCCCTTCCTCCTGTGTGACCTCCTTTACCCATCCCCCTTCCTCCCAAGCGATCATTTTCCCCATCCCCCTTCCTCCTGTGGGATCTCTCTTCCCCATCCCCTTTCTCCCGTAGGATCTCTCTTTTCTATCCCCCTTCGATGTGTGGGAACTCTGTTCCCCATCCCACTTCCTCCTGTGGGAACTGTCTTCCCCATCCCGCTTCCGTCTGTGGGATTTCTCTTCCCCAGCCCCTTCCTCCTGTGGGATCTCCCATCCCCATCTGCCTTCCTCCTGTGGGATCTCTCCTTCCCATTCCCATTCCTCCCGTAGGATCACTCTTTCCTATCCCCCTTCCTCGAGTGTGATCTATCTTCCCCAAACCCCCAACACCTATGGGAGCTCTTCCCCATCCTCCTTCCTGCTGTGAGATATGTCTTCCCAGTCCCCCTTCCTCCTATGGGATCACTTTTACAAATGCCCTTTCCTCCTGCAGGATGTCTCTTTCCTATCCCCCTTCCACCTGTGGGATCTCTCTTCCCCATCCCCTTCATCCTGTGGGATATCTCTTTCCCATCCCCCTTCTTCCTGTGGGATATTTCTTCCCCATCCCCTTCATACTGTGGGATCTCTCATCCCCATCTCTTTCGTCCTGTGGAATCTCTCTTTCCCATCCCCCTACCTCCAGTGGGATCTCTTTTTCCCTGCTCTTGTACTCAATTCCCTTTGTAATAAAGGCCAACATTCCATTAGCCTTCTTCACTGCCTGCTGTACTTGCTCATTCACCTTCAGTGACTGATGAACATGGACTCCTAGATTTTGTATTTCTCCCTTACCTAACTCTACACCGTTCAGATAATAATCTGCCTTCCTGTTCTTACTCCCAAAGTGGATAACCTCACACTTATTCACATTAAACGCCATCTGCCAAGTATCTGCCCACTCACCCAGCCTATCCAAGTCACCCTGAATTCTCCTAACATCCTCATCGCATGTCACACTGCCACCCAGCTTAGTATCATCAGCAAATTTGCTGAAGTTATTCTCAATGCCTTCATCCAAATCGTTGATGTAAATTGTAAACAGTTGTGGTCCCAATACCGAGCCCTCTTGCACCCCACTAGTCACCACCTGCCATTCTGAGAAACACCCATTCACTGTTACCCTTTGCTTTCTATCTGCCAAGCAGTTTTCTATCCATGTCAATGTCTTCCCCCCGATGCCCTGAGCTTTGATTTTACCCACCAGTTACCTACGTGGGACCTTATCAAATGCCTTCTGAAAATCGGGGTACACTACATCCACTGGATCTCACCCGTCTAACTTCCTAGTTACATCCTCGAAAAACTCCAACAGATTAGTCAAGCATGGTTTACCCTTGGTAAATCCATGCTGGCTCGGCCCAATCCTATCACTGCTATCTAGATATGCCACTATTTCTTCCTTAATAATGGACTCTAGCATCTTCCCCACAACCGATATCAAGCTGACTGGTCGATAGATCTCTGTTTTCTCCCTCCCTCCTTTCTTAAAATGCGGGATAACATTAGCCATTCTCCAATCCTCAGGAACTGATCCTGAATCTAAGGAACATTGGAAAATGATTACAATGCATCCGCAATTTCCAGGGCCACCTCCTTTAGTACCCTCGGATGCAGACCGTCTGGACCTGGGGATCTGTCAGCCTTCAGTCCCATCAGTCTTCTCGTCACCGTTTCCATCCTAATGTCAATCTGTTTCATTTCCTCTGTTACCCTATGTCCTTGGCCCATCCATACATCTGGGAGATTGCTTGTGTCTTCCTTAGTGAAAACAGATCTAAAGTACTCATTAAATTCTTCTGCAATTTCTCTCTTCCCCATAATAATATGGTCACTACCTCATAATGGCTCCCTAACTTCAACATCGCTTATCAAATCCTGTTCATTACACAAGCCTAAATCCAGAATAGCCTTGTCCCTGGTCGGCTCTCGTACAAGCTGTTCCAAGAATGCATCCCGTAGGCACTCTACAAACTCCCTATCCTGGGGTCCAGCACCAAAGTGTTTCTCCCAATTCACCCTCAGGTTGAAATTCCACATCCCCCTTCTTCCTGTGGGATCTCTCATCCCCAGCCCCCTTCCTCCTAAGGGATCTCTCTTCTTCATCCCCTTCCTCCTGTTGGATCTCTCTTCCCCATTCTCGTTCCTAATATGTGATATCTCTTCCCCATTGCCTTCCTCCTAAGGGACCTCTTCCCCATCCCCCTTCCTCCTGTGAGATCTCCCTTCCCCATCAGTCTTCCGCCTGTGGGATCGCTCATTCCCATTCCCATTGCTCCCGCAGGATCAGTCTTTCCTATCCCCCTCCCTCCTGTGGGATGTTTCTTCAGCATCCACCTTCCAACTGTGGGATCTGTCTTCCCAGTACCCCTTCCTCCTCTGGGATCTCTTTTTCGCATCCCCCTTCCACATGTCGGATCTCTGTTCCCAATTCTTCCTCTTTCTGTCGGATCTCTCTTCCACATCCCCGTTCCTCCTGTGGGACCTCTCTTCCCCATTCTCCTTCCTCCTGTGGGATCTCTCTTCCCCATCCCCTTCCTCCTGTGAGATTTCTCTTCCCAATCCCCCTTCCTCATGTGGGATCTTTCTTCCCCATCCACTTCCTCCTGCCGGAAATTTCTTCCCCATCCCCCTTCTTCCTGTGGGATCTATCTGCCGCATCCCTCTTCCTCCAGTGGTAACTCTCTTTCCCATCCCCCTTCCTCCTATGTGATCTCTCTTCCCAACTTGCTCCTGTGGGATCTGTTATCGCCTTCCCCTTCTCCTGTAGGATCTCTCTTGCTGATTCCGCTTCTAACTGGGATATCTCTTCCTCATCCTCGTGTGGGATCTCCCTTCCCATCCGCCTTCCTCCTGTGGGATCTCTTTTCTCCATCCCCCATCCTCCTGTGGGATCTCTCTTCCCCAATCCCCCGTCCTGTTGGATCTCTGTTCCCCATCCCCCATCCTCCTGTGGGATCTCTACTCCCCATCTCTCTTCCCCCTGCGGGATCTCTCTTCTCCATCCGCCTTGCTCCTATGGGAATTCTCTTTCTCATTCCCCTTCCTCCCGTAGGATCTCTCTTCCCCAGCCCGCTTCCTCCTGAGGGATCTCTCTTCCCCATCTTCTTCCTCCTGTGGTATCTCCCCCATTCGCCTTCCTCCTGAGGGATCTCTCTTCCCCATCTTCTTCCTCCTGTGGTATCTCTCCTTCCCATTCCCATTCCTCCCGCAGGATCTCTCTTTCCTGTCCCCCTCCCTCCTGAGGGATGTTTCTTCCCAGTACCCCTTCCTCCTCTGGGATCTCTTTTCCGCATCCCCCATCCACATGTTGGATCTCTGTTCCCAATTCTCCTTCTTTCTGTCAGATCTGTCTTCCCCATCCCCCTTCCTCCTCTGAAATTTCTCTTCCCAATCCCCCTTCCTCTTGTGGGATCGCTCTTCCCCATCCCCCTTCCTCCTGTTGGATCTCTCTTCCTGATTCTGCTTCCTCCTGTGGTAAATCTCTGTCCCATCCCCCTTCCTCCTATGTGATCTCTCTTCCCAACTTGCTCCTGTGGGTTCTCTCATCGCCTTTCCCTTCTCCTGTGGGATCTTCTTGCTGATTCCGCTTCCGACTGGGATATCTCTTCCCCATCCCCCTTCCTCCTGTGGGATCTCTCTTCCCCATCACCCTTCCTCCTGTGGGATCTCTCTTCCCCATCCCCCTTCCTCCTGTGGGATCTCTCTTCCCCACCCCTTCCACGTTTGGGATCTCTCTTCCCCATCTCCCTTCCACCTGTGGGATCTCTCTTCCCCATCCCGCTTTCTCCTGTGGGAACTCTTTTCCCCATCCCTTCCCTCTTGTGTGCTTCCATCCGTTCCCTCAGGTGGGGTCTCTTCCTCCATCTCCCATCGACATATCCCGATTCACAAAGCTTCCTCACTGTGGGGCTGTATCACCTTCATCCCTGCCCCTTCTGACACTCTGTGGTCAGTAACCCTTCTCTAGCCAACAGAGAACGAGACAGAATATGTGGAGTTCACAGGGTCACAGCAACAGACTAAATGACTGACATTGGTTGAATACCGTGGAACTGGGCAGTGAGGGACATTGACAGTGATGGGAACTCCGATCAGTGATTAACGGAAGGTTTTAATGTTTCCTGAAATATCCGCGTGAGAGAATTACCCTCAGACCCACGGTTTGATTCACTTTGTTCACCAATTTGTCTGTTTGTGTTTAGACTTGGGGAGAATGACCTGGGAGATTCAGGAGTGAAACTGGTGTTGTCGGCTCTGAGGAACCCGGAGTGTAAAATACAGAAACTGTGGTAAGTACCAGACTGTGGGAGATTGTGTTTACAGTCACTGGGTGTCTGACACTGAACATTAATGTGATCAGTAATTGTGTTACTGATA
Organism: Hypanus sabinus; assembly: GCF_030144855.1. NCBI lineage: Eukaryota > Metazoa > Chordata > Chondrichthyes > Myliobatiformes > Dasyatidae > Hypanus > Hypanus sabinus. The sequence continues at coordinate 61,057 of NW_026781576.1, read as the reverse complement.
AACACTGGGGATTTGTACCGTCTCCTGTCTCTCTGTGTCCTTCACCCTCACTCTCTCTCATCTCCAGGCTGACCCGTGTCGGACTCACAGATTCTGGGGCCGAGGATCTCGTCTCCTTTCTGAGTACAAAACCATCCTTGACGGAGCTGGACCTGAATTATTATGAACCGGGATATTCAGGAGCGAAGCTGGTGTTTTTGGCTCTGGGGAACCCGGAGTGTAAAATGCAGAAACTGGAGTAAGTACCAGACTGTGGGACATTGTGTTTACATTCACTGGGTGTCTGACACTGAACATTAATGTGATCAGTAATTGTGTTACTGATAAACACTGGGGATTTGTACCGTCTCCTGTCTCTCTGTGTCCTTCACCCTCACTCTCTCTCATCTCCAGGCTGGAGAGAGTCGGTCTCACAGATTCTGGTGCCGAGGATCTCGTCTCCGCTCTCAGAACAAATCGATCACTGACGGAGCTGTACCTGAGTGTTGATGAACTGGGAGATTCAAAACTGAGACTTGTATCTGCGGCTCTGAGGAACCCGGAGTGTAAAATACAGAAACTGCGGTAAGTACCAGACTGTGGGAGATTGTGCTTTCAGTCACTGGGTGTCTGACACTGAACATTAATGTGATCAGTAATAGTGTTACTGATGAACACAGGGGATCTGTACCGTCTCCTGTCTCTCTGTGTCCTTCACCCTCACTCTCTCTCATCTCCAGGCTGGGGGATGTCGGTCTCACAGATTCTGGGGCCGAGGAACTCGCCTCCGCTCTCAGTACAAACCCATCACTGACGGAGCTGAACCTGACTGGTAATAAACTGGGAGACTCAGGAGTGAAACTGGTGTTGTCGGCTCTGAGGAACCCGGAGTGTAAAATACAGAAACTGCGGTAAGTACCAGGCTGTGGGAGATTGTGTTTACAGTCACTGGGTGTCTGACACTGAACATCAATGTGATCAGTAATTGTGTTACTGATAAACACTGGGGATCTGTACCGTCTCCTGTCTCTCTGTGTCCTTCACCCTCACTCTCTCTCATCTCCAGACTGAGGGAGATTGTGTTTACAGTCACTGGGTGTCTGACACTGAACATTAATGTGATCAGTAATTGTGTTACAGATAAACACTGGGGATTTGTACCGTCTCCTGTCTCTCTGTATCCTTCACCCTCACTCTCTCTCATCTCCAGGCTGGGGTATGTCGGTCTCACAGATTCCGGTGCCGAGGATCTCGTCTCCGCTCTCAGTACAAAACCATCACTGACGGAGCTGCACCTGAGTGTTAATGACCTGGGAGATTCAGGAGTGAAACTGGTGTTGTCGGCTCTGAGGAACGCGGAGTGTAAAATACAGAAACTGTGGTAAGTACCAGACTGTGGGAGATTGTGTTTACAGTCACTGGGTGTCTGACACTGAACATTAATGTCATCAGTAATTGTGTTACTGATAAACACTGGGGATCTGTACCATCTCCTGTCTCTCTGTGTCCTTCACCCTGACTCTCTCTCATCTCCAGACTGTGGGAGATTGTGTTTACAGTCACTGGGTGTCTGACACTGAACATTAATGTGATCAGTAATAGTGTTACTGATAAACACTGGGGATCTGTACCATCTCCTGTCTCTCTGTGTCCTTCACCCTGACTCTCTCTCATCTCCAGACTGTGGGAGATTGTGTTTACAGTCACTGGGTGTCTGACACTGAACATTAATGTGATCAGTAATTGTGTTACTGATAAACACTGGGGATCTGTACCGTCTCCTGTCTCTCTGTGTCCTTCACCCTCACTCTCTCTCATCTTCAGGATGGGGGGTGTCGGTCTCACAGATTCTGGTGCTGAGGATCTCGTCTCCGCTCTCAGTACAAAACCATCACTGACGGAGCTGAACCTGGGATTCAACTCTCTGACAGACCGATCTGTCCCCGATCTCCGCCGCCTCATACTGACCCTCCCGAGTCTGGTGTGGATCCGGTGAGTGTTTGTGTTAATGTTCAATGTGATAAAATATCAGCGGATCCGCGGGTTTTCTGGTGATATTTGTCTGTGAGTGTTGTTGAAACATTAACCCCGGTCCCCTGTTACTGACACTGTTGTGTGATCTCTTTATTCCATCTTCATTCTCCCATCTGTTTCAGGCTGGGGGAGAATCAGTTCAGTGAGACCGGGATGAAGGAACTGAGATCTCTACAGGGAGTCAGACCCGGACTGAGAGTGGATCTGTGAACATCTGAATGTGGTGAATCGGTTCAGTGAGACCGGGATGAAGGAACTGAGATATCTACAGGAACCCAGACCCGGACTGAGAGTGGATCTGTGAACATCTGAATGTGGGGAATCGGTTCAGTGAGACCGGGATGAAGGAACTGAGATCTCTACAGGAACCCAGACCCGGACTGAGAGTGGATCTGTGAACATCTGAATGTGGGGAATCGGTTCAGTGAGACCGGGGAGAAGGAACTGAGACCTCTACAGGGAGTCAGACCCGGACTGAGAGTGGATCTGTGAACATCTGAATGTGGTGAATCGGTTCAGTGAGACCGGGATGAAGGAACTGAGATCTATACAGGAACCCAGACCCGGACTGAGAGTGGATCTGTGAACATCTGAATGTGGTGAATCGGTTCAGTGAGACCAGGGAGAAGGAACTGAGATCTCTACAGGGAGTCAGACCCGGACTGAGAGTGGATCTGTGAACATCTGAATGTGGTGAATCGGTTCAGTGGGACCGGGATGAAGGAACTGAGATCTCTGCAGGGAGTCAGACCCAGACTGAGAGTGGATCTGTGAACATCTGAATGTGGTGAATCGGTTCAGTGGGACCGGGATGAAGGAACTGAGATCTCTGCAGGGAGTCAGACCCGGACTGAGAGTGGATCTGTGAACATCTGAATGTGGTGAATCGGTTCAGTGAGACCGCGATGAAGGAACTGAGATCTCTACAGGAACCCAGACCCGGACTGAGAGTGGATCTGTGAACATCTGAATGTGGTGAATCGGTTCAGTGAGACCGGGATGAAGGAACTGAGATCTCTGCAGGAACCCAGACCCGGACTGAGAGTGGATCTGTGGACATCTGAATGTGGGGAATCGGTTCAGTGAGACCGGGATGAAGGAACTGAGATCTCTGCAGGAACCCAGACCCGGGCTGATGGTGGATCTGTGAACATCTGAATGTGGAGAATCGGTTCAGTGAGACCGGGATGAAGGAACTGAGATCTCTACAGGAAACCAGACCCGGGCTGATGGTGGATCTGTGAACATCTGAATGTGGTGAATCGGTTCAGTGAGACCAGGATGAAGGAACTGAGATCTCTACAGGAACCCAGACCCGGACTGAGAGTGGATCTGTGAACATCTGAATGTGGTGAATCGGTTCAGTGAGACCGGGGAGAAGGAACTGAGATCTCTACAGGAACCCAGACCCGGACTGAGAGTGGATCTGTGAACATCTGAATGTGGGGAATCGGTTCAGTGAGACCGGGATGAAGGAACTGAGATCTCTACAGGAACCCAGACCCGGACTGAGAGTGACCGTGTGAACATCTGAATGTGTGAACATCCCCGCCCGCGGGATGGAGCCGACTCCCCGCCCTCCCCTTTAACTACCCCTCCCCTTTAACACTCCGCCCTCCCCTTTAACTACCCCTCACACTCCCCTTTAACTACCCCTCCCCCTCCCCTTTAACTCACCCCTCCCCTTTAACTCCCGCCCTTACCTTTAATGGCCACGCGCCGGGGCAGATTCCCAACGGTTTTAACGGAACCGGCTCCGGTCTCGAGCTCGGTGATCTCGGAAGCGCTCCCGCCGTGACGTATTTCCGCCCGCTGTCCGGCGGCGCCACTTCCGCCGGATGTGCGGGTCCGAGACTCTCCCTCCCGCGTGACACCCCAGGGAATTACCCGGACAGGAGGAGCCCGGGGTGTCGGGGCTCAGTCTGGGACACCGGTGTCCCGGGAGAGAATCCTTTTGCCCCCTCTGCTGAGGACGGGGCATTCGGCTGTCTGGCCGATATAATGGTGTTAAATTGACAAATACCTCGGCAATGACCTTGGATCCGCAGTGATCCCGGACACGGCCCCGGAGTGTGATTGGATGCAGAGTGACGGGGAGGAACGGGACTGATTAATCTACCGGTCATTTAATTGTGAGTGACTGTGAGCGAGGACGGTGCATTCGGCTGTCTGGCCGATATAATGATGTTAAATTGACAAATACCTCGGCAATGACCTTGGATCCGCAGCGATCCCGGACACGGCCCCGGAGTGTGATTGGATGCAGAGTGACGGGGAGGGACGGGACTGATTAATCTACCGGTCACCCGTTGTCGCCGGTCAGTTAATTGTGAGTGACTGTGAGCGAGGACGGGGCATTCGGCTGTCTGGCCGATATAATGGTGTTAAATTGACAAATACCTCGGTAATGACCCTGGATCCGCAGCGATCCCGGACACGGCCCCGGAGTGTGATTGGATGCAGAGTGACGGGGAGGAACGGCACTGATTAATCTACCGGTCACCCGTTGTCGCCGGTCAGTTAATTGTGAGTGACTGTGAGCGAGGACGGGGCATTCGGCTGTCCGGCCGATATAATGGTGTTAAATTGACAAATACCTCGGCAATGACCTTGGATCCGCAGCGATCCCGGACACGGCCCCGGAGTGTGATTGGATGCAGAGTGACGGGGAGGAACGGGACTGATTAATCTACCGGTCACCCGTTGTCGCCGGTCAGTTAATTGTGAGTGACTGTGAGTGAGGACGGTGCATTCGGCTGTCTGGCCTATATAATGGTGTTAAATTGACAAATACCTCGGCAATGACCCTGGATCCGCAGCGATCCCGGACACGGCCCCGGAGTGTGATTGGATGCAGAGTGACGGGGAGGAACGGGACTGATTAACCTACCGGTCACCCGTTGTCGCCGGTCAGTTAATTGTGAGTGACTGTGAGTGAGTCGGGAACAGTGTGTCGACCCACTTTCTGCACAGGCGCACCGGCTCACAAATACCCAGGGAGTAAATGCCAGCACCGCGAAGTTTGAATAAACTAGTCTGGAACAGACTGACCGACTGCGTGTCGTTGTCTCTAACTCTGTATGTAGTACATCGCTACAACAGCTTATTTACTCCCGCAAGACAGCAGCTCACATACTGTTTAATTTGCATTTATCATGATGAAATCAATAAACCGCTGTAACTTCCTGCCTTGGTGTCGGACTTGAGTTTGTTTGAGGTTTCTGCTGCCCCCCGCACTCTGTGCACCGCCACAGTGGGTCGGAGCTCCTCACACTGACACAGTAGTGTCTCAGCTCCAGGCTGAGGGAGGTCAGACTGGCAGAGTCTGGGTGCCCAGGATCTCGCCTAAAATTAACCCCTCCTGTACCACGCAGACAGTTATTATCCTCCAGAATATCAGACGTGAGTCACTGAGGTCCCGAATACCAGACGGATGGAGGGTGGAATACCGGCGTGAAACACAGAGTGAATCACCCTCCACGCCGTCCCATCACACACTCCCTTGGTCAGACACAGAGTGAATCTCCCTCCACACCGTCCCATGACACACTCCCGGGGACAAAACAGAGTGAATCTCCCTCTGCACCGTCCCACCACACACTCCCGGGGTCAGAAACAGAGTGAATCTCCCTCCACGCCGTCCCATCACACACTCCGGGGGTCAGACACAGAGTGAATCTCCCTCCACACCGTCCCATCACACACTCCCGGGGTCAGAGACAGAGTGAATCTCCCCCCACACCGTCCCATCACACACTCCCAGGGTCAGATACAGAGTGAATCTCCCTCCGCACCGTACCATCACACACTCCCAGGGTCAGATACAGAGTGAATCTCCCTCCGCACCGTACCATCACACACACCCGGGGTCAGACACAGAGGGAATCTCCCTCCTCACCGTCCCATCACACACTCCCGGGGTCAGACACAGAGTGAAGCTCCATCCACTCTGTCCCATCACACTCCCCCGGGGACAGTCACAGAATGAATCTCCCTCCACGCCGTCCCATCACACACTCCCGGGGACAGATCAGAGTGAATCTCCCTCTGCACCGTCCCATCACACACTCCCGGGGTCAGAAACAGAGAGAATCTCCCTCCACACCGTCACATCACACACTCCCGGGGTCAGACACAGAGGGAATCTCCCTCCACACCGTCCCATCACACACTCCCTGGGTCAGACACAGAGGGATTCTCCCTCCACACCGTCCCATCACACACTCCCAGGGTCAGACACAGAGTGAATCTCCCTCCACTCCGTCCCATCACACACTCTCGGGGTCAGACACAGAGTGAATCTCCCTGCACACACTCCCGGGGTCAGACACAGAGGGAATCTCCCTCCACACCGTCCCCTTACACACTCCTGGGGTCAGTCACAGAGTGAATCTCTCTCCACACCGTCCCATCATACACTCCCGGGGTCAGACACAGACTGAATCTCCCTCCACACCGTCCCATCACACACTCCCGGGGTCAGACACAGAGGGAATCTCCCTCCTCACCGTCCCATCACACACTCCCGGGGTCAGAGACAGAGTGAAGCTCCATCCACTCCGTCCCATCACACAGTCCCAGGGTCAGACACAGAGTGAATCTCCCTCCACACCGTCCCATCACACACTCCCGGGTCAGACACAGAGTGAATCTCCCTCCGCACCGTACCATCACACACTCCCAGTGTCAGACACAGAGGGAATCTCCCTCCACGCCGTCCCATCACACACTCCCGGGGTCAGACACAGAGGTAATCTCCCTCCTCACCGTCCCATCACACACTCCCGGGGTCAGACACAGAGTGAAGCTCCATCCACTCCGTCCCATCACACACTCCCAGGGTCAGACACAGAGTGAATCTCCCTCCACACCGTCCCAGCACACACTCCCGGGGTCTGACACAGAGTGAATCTCTCTCCACACCGTCCCATCACACACTCCCGGGGTCAGACACAGAGTGAATCTCCCTCCACTCCGTCCCATCACACACTCCCGGGGTCAGACACAGAGTGAATCTCCCTCCACTCCGTCCCATCACACACTCCCGGGGTCAGAATGTGACTGACGTCATAATCAGAATAATTACCTCAGTGGAATTGCTCTCTGTTGCTTATAACTCTGTAAAACTGATCACCGGTCAATATGAGCAGTTGGAGCGTTCCGGACAACTGAACCCTGCTTGTGACGGAATATAGAATAGGCAGCGATTTACTACAACCCGAGCATTTTCTATCCTGCAATTGTAGCGATCGGTGTCCCTGGTTAGATGCTGGAGTTGGTCACTAAATATATGGTGCCGTCGTCCTGCTTTTTGTTTCGCTGCGCTGTTCGGAATTTTATCAGCACGAATGCTACCCTCAGTTTCGGTGTCCTTATTTTTCCGATACGGTGATTTTTTTTCTCTTTTGTCAAATACGTTGTTGCCGATATGGCCACAGCTTCATAGACTGATCTTGCTCGGCTTTCTGAAGCGACAGTGGTCGCTTTTTCCAGATCGGCAGCTTTTTTCAAACGACCTCCCAGTCGAAAATCGACACGCAGGTCAGTTCTTGCATTATCACTAAATTGTAACTTGTGCTTTGGACCTCATTAATTTCACTTTAATTTAACCCTTCCGCTGTTTCATCTCTGATAATTGAAATGGTGTTAATTATGAAATGATCTACCGTTCAGGGGTACGTGCGTCGTGGTAATCAGATGCCCCGCACCAAACTGTCGGAAGGTCGGCAACTCCGGTACGTTGCTGTCCCTCCAGCCGGGGTGCACCGATGAAGCCGGGACATTATGGATTTCCGTTTTTATTTATTTCCAAAAAGAAACTCTGCCCTGCTATATCGAGAGATACCGGCCACATGACAGATGCACTGCCACCTGGCTGTTCGGAGGACACACCACATGCCAATCAACATTTGGTGCACTGCCACCTGGCTGTTCGGAGGACACACCACATGCCAATCAACATTTGGTGCACTGCCACCTGGCGGGTCGGAGGACACACCACATGCCAATCAACATTTGGTGCACTGAAACCTGGCGGGTCGGAGGACACACCACATGCCAATCAACATTTGGTGCACTGCCACCTGGCTGTTCGGAGGACACACCACATGCCAATCAACATTTGGTGCACTGCCACCTGGCGGGTCGGAGGACACACCACATGCCAATCAACATTTGGTGCACTGCCACCTGGCGGGTCGGAGGACTCACCACATGCCAATCAACATTTGGTGCTCTGCCACCTGGCGGGTCGGAGGACACACCACATGCCAATCAACATTTGGTGCACTGCCACCTGGCGGGTCGGAGGACACACCACATGCCAATCAACATTTGGGGCACTGCCACCTGGCTGTTCGGAGGACACACCACATGCCAATCAACATTTGGTGCTCTGCCACCTGGCGGGTCGGAGGACACACCACATGCCAATCAACATTTGGTGCACTGCCACCTGGCGGGTCGGAGGACACACCACATGCCAATCAACATTTGGGGCACTGCCACCTGGCTGTTCGGAGGACACACCACATGCCAATCAACATTTGGGGCACTGCCACCTGGCTGTTCGGAGGACACACCACATGCCAATCAACATTTGGTGCACTGCCACCTGGCTGTTCGGAGGACACACCACATGCCAATCAACATTTGGTGCACTGCCACCTGGCTGGTCGGAGGACACACCACATGCCAATCAACATTTGTTGCACTGCCACCTGGCTGTTCGGAGGACACACCACATGCCAATCAACATTTGGTGCACTGCCAGCTGGCTGGTCGGAGGACACAGCACATGCCCATGAACATTTGGACCCTCCCAACTAATCAATGCACACCTAAATTATTGTTCACCTTAATTGGATTATCTCGCCCAGCCCCATGCTATACAAGGTGAGACTTGTCCTTGGCTCGCTCTCTCTTACAGACCACCTCATTGCAGGTAAGAGCATTGATTTATGTTTGGGAAGGTCTATCGTTTGTCCTGGTAAGGGAGCCGCGGCTATCCAAGGTCAAGGGGGATAGCTATCGTAGTGTTTTTCCCTTGTTCTTTGTGTAACCGTACCCTGTCCCCACACCACTTCCTGTGTATTGTAGTTGCTTGTCTTGACCCGACTTCCCCTTGTAAATAAATCCCTTATTATTAAAACTGTGTGTGTCCAGGCCTCTACTGTTGAGACTCAAAGAACCAGTTATTTTCCATCACAACCCCTGCATAGCGTTGGAAGAATGGTGGGTATTCAGATAGTTGCAACTGAAGATAATTCTGTGTTGATGCTTTTTTTTTCCCTGAAAACTTCTTACAGTCAATTTAACGGCGATCGTGATCCTATCTCGGGGGAAAATGCGGACTCTCCAAATGCATCACCCGTTACCATGCTGGAATGGCGACAGCGGATCTGATGGTGGTTCTCCGTTTCGCTTTGGTGGATCAGACCAACAAAATCTGCATTTATTCCAGATCCCTGCTCCTCACTCCTGTATGCCCTCTGGCTCTTGTATTTCACGTTGTCACCGGGGACTGTTCTGTTTGGTTTACAGTCAGTTTTACTTTCGATCGTTTCATCGCGATAAACCGGAATCCTCGGGAACGATACTGCACTGAGAGAACAGCAAGAGTCGTCATGGTGACTGTTGTTATAGTGAGCTGCGGGAGATGTGTCCCGTTTAACTTTGCTGTTGAACCTTACGTCATCACTGACAACACGTCGTGGCGGTGCGCCCCCGTGTTGAGAGGATACGAAGTGTTGGACCGCATTTTAACACTGTTGCTACCTATCGGCTTAATTCTGGTGTTCAATGCGTTAACAGTGAGACCTATCATTGTGGCAAATAGAGTCCGCAGAGGTCTTCGGAACAGCAGTGAAAATCAGCAGGATACCGAGAGAGAAAACCGCAGAAAATCGATGATTTTGTTGTTTGCTGTATCAGCTAAATTCATTTTATTTTGGATACCCTATGCAGGTCATTCCTTGAAATAGCAAACGGAAAACTATTTGTATCAGGACAGATATTTGAATTCCCCGGTATATACACTACAACAACTTGGGTTCATGTTGCAAATTCTGAATATGTGCACCAATACTAGTATCTACACACTGACACAGAGGAAATTCGGAAAGGAACTGAAGAATGGAATGAAGTAAGTGTTTACATTAAATGACCATCTATGTAGATAACGCCCGCTACAATTGCAATTCAGCGGAAATTTCTAATCAAACAGTTTTACAAAATGAGTAGGTCATGAATTCAGACTACTATCAGCCTGGTAACCCTGAAATTGCAAAATTAAGGAAGGTGACATACTTTATACAGTTTAGGTAGGAAATTCGGGAAACGCTCAATAAACTGGCGTGATTGTTACTTTGTGTGAATCACTCCAAACTATCACAGAGACTTGACAAACAGAAGGGCGGGAATAGCTTCTGTACTTACCCGGGTCCAGATGTTTCAAAACTGACAGAGTCGGGTAAAAGAGAGTAAAGGGAGTGTCGTTGAAACACACGGAGAGAGTGATAGTAAAACAGCTGCAGAAAGGGAAGAAACAGCGGAGAGATTGTCTATCGGTAGACTGTGATTAGAGTATCACACGGAGAGTGTGATAGTAACACAGCTGCTGAAAGGGAAGAAACAGCGGAGAGGTTGTCTATCGGTAGACTGTGAGTAGAGTATCACACGGAGAGAGTGATAGTAACACAGCTGCAGAAAGGGAAGAAACAGCGGAGAGATGGTCTATCGGGAGACTGTGATTAGATTATCACACGGAGAGAGTGATAGTAACACAGCTGCAGAAAGGGAAGGAACAGCGGAGAGGTTGTCTATCGGTAGACTGTGATTAGAGTATCACACGGAGAGAGTGATAGTAACACAGCTGCAGAAAGGGAAGAAACAGCGGAGAGATTGTCTATCGGTAGACTGTGAGTAGAGTATCACACGGGGAGAGTGATAGTCAGACAGCTGCAGAAAGGGAAGAAACAGCGGAGAGGTTGTCTATCGGTAGACTGTGACTAGAGTATCACATGGAGAGAGTGATAGTAACACAGCTGCAGAAAGGGAAGAAACAGCGGAGAGATTGTCTATCGGGAGACTGTGATTAGAGTATCACACAGAGAGTGTGATAGTAACACAGCTGCTGAAAGGGAAGAAACAGCGGAGAGATTGTCTACCGGTGGACTGTGAGTAGAACGCAGAGGCAGAAACTGACCAATCACTCGCTTGGGAGACCGCACACCCCGCAGACTATCTCAAAAGAACAAAAAGTCCGGAGACAGCGAGGTCCTGATCAGGAGATAGATTTTGGCCAGTGTGTCATATTAACGTGGTTCCTGTCGCAGGCAACTTAAACTTTCCAAATATTCATTGGCACTTCCTGAGGTTAAAAGGTTCAGATGTGATAGAAATTTCTCCATAAGTCTGCAGGCGAACGACAGAACAGTCCATTCAGAGTCTAGTATCAGAAACTTTAACAGTCCTCTCGCGGGTCAACTATTCGATATGTAATATAACCTTACACTGGATAGTAGATGATACTATGGAATGTAGTTAATTGGTGCTATCAGGTAGGCACATGGAGTCCAATTTGTAAAATTGTTTGCTGCCTGAAATGCACAACGAATGGCTGCTGATGGAAAAGTTGATTGCGGTTCAGTGTCGGCTTGTTTCATCGTGGCTAGGAACGGAAGCGAGTCTGAAGTAACCCCTGGTTGACAAGAGATATGGATCACATCGTCAAGAAGAAGAAGAGAGAAAGATACTTCAGTTTCAGGAAGAAATAATCAGACAAGGCTCTGGAAAGTCACAATGTAGCCAGAAAGGAAAGTAGTAGGAATTAGAAGAATTAGAAAGGGACATGAGAATGCCTTGGAGAGTCGCATTAAGGTACATGAAGAACAGAAGGGTAACGAGAGAAAGGGTGGGACATATCTCTGGATTGCAAGGAGGCTTTGAAGGTCTTTAATGATACTTTGTTTCGGTATTCACCAGCAAGCGAGACCTTGATGAACGTGCATCCAGCGTAAAAAGGCGGGTATAGTGGGACATACTTACGTAAAGATTTATGCGTTGGAAATTTGTTAAACACTAAAATAAACCTTTCACCAGTGATAGAAGGTATATACCCCCATGTAATTAGAGAAAGCGGACAAAGATATTACTGCCCTTTTGGACATGATATGTGCGTCATCACTGGGCGCCAGGGGATTGAAGGACAGCGAATGCTATATTTTTGTTCAAGAAATGCAATAGGGATAGTGCTGAGAATTACAAGCCAGTGAGTCTTCAATCAGTAGTGGGTAAGCAAATGGAGAAGATTCTTAGAGAGCGAATTTATGAATATCTGGAGAAACGTATTCTGGATGGGAACAGCCAGCGCGCGCGCGCACACACACACACACACACACACAAACAGACACACACTCTCACACACACACACACACACACACAAACAGACACACACTCTCACACACACACACACACACACACACACACACACACTCACTCACTCACTCACTCTCTCACACACACACAAACAGACACACACTCACACACACACACACACACACAGACACACACACACACACACACACACACACACACACACACAAACAGACACACACTCTCTCACACACACACACACACAGACACACACACACACACACACACACACACACACACACACACACACACACTCACTCACTCACTCACTCACTCACTCACTCACTCACTCACACATCTCTGCACTTGAGCCCCTGAGTATTTTGCATGCCACTGCAATCTACAATTGTTCACAACTGAGCTTTCTTCTGCCGAGTGAACAATAGGGGGCAGCACAGACTCCTGCGGTGGCCGCGCCTGACCGCCTCAACCTTGCTCAGCTGCTTCATTTCGTCTCCCCTGAGCAATCATTTAAGTTTACACCTGAACTAGATTGGAACTAATATCCCAGGGGTAAGTTCGCCATTAAAAGGGGAGAGTGGTGGTATAAACTAAAGTTGCAGGGGGATGTAAACAAGAACTCTATTACAGATAGTTGGGTGACCGTTAGGACAGATGTTTTCAGAACACCGACAAATTCAAGGAAATAAAAAAATTGTGCCTGCAGGGACACATGTTCTGAGCTGCCTTCAGTTCAATGCAGGGAGTTTTGTACGAGAGACCAATGAGCTCAGGATAGGGGTCAACGGCTGGAATTGTGATATTGTAGACATTAGTGAGACGCCGTTGCAGGGCGGGCAGGAGCGTCAGCTCAACGTTCCCGGTTTCGGGTGCATTATTCGTGATGAAGCGGGAAGTATTCCAAGTTGAGGGGCGGATTTGCTGGTCACATGAAGTTCGTTGACAAACTCAGGGAGAGAGGTGTTCATGTTCCTCTTTGACAGGGATGTTAACGTGCAGGGATTGCAGGGGGATGGTTGTTGTGCAGTGAGTAGAGATTTAGGCCAGTTGGTATATCACAACATTGTGGGCCGAAGGGTGTGTTCTGTTCGGTGACTTGCATTCACTGCTCTGAAAGAGGGGCAAAAAGAAAGACTTAAACTCATCGAGTGGGCAGAGAAGGGCCGTGGGGTAGATCAAGGACTTTGGCGATAGATTGCGAAACACCGAGAACAACCACTTCCCAGACAGCATAGGTAGTGAGCGAGACAGACAGCTGTCACTGTGACACCTACACACCCCTCACCATGACATGGACACAACACCGACCGGACTCTAAACGACCCCATACCGTGACACCCACACGCATCTCGCCGTGAGACTCTGCGGAACAGCGCTGGAACTCGAACTGGATGAACTCGGGATCTTTCGGTAAACTGAGGTAAGATAGTGAAGACATATAGAGAGGTATTTACACCCACGGTGTAGGGTACTGGAATCTGGGTGACAGACAGGAAGGTGAAAAGGAATAAACAGCCAGAAACAATGCAGAGACACCTTGAGGCCAACCCGCTCAATAACAGGTAGACCACTTCGGATTTTCTGGATGGGAGGAGAGAGGTGCAAATGATCAAGTGGGGAAAGTCTCACCGGTCAGGTCTCTGGCACTGACTATGGTTCTGTGGCTCTGCAGGGAATAAGTGGTGAAATTTGACGAGCTGTGTCGATAGGGTTGTCTTTGTTCGGGGAACGGAAAAGCGGTACTGTGGACGATACCGAGATTCCTCGATGGTATGCGGTCGTTATCGTCACCGGGATATCGGTAGGAAAAGGGAGCCGGTTCTCCAAACTTATTTATCTGCATGTGGGACCAAAATTATAAATAACATTCAGTTTAAAATGTAGCTGAAGAGTTCAGGTTGAAACGCACATAATATATATAAAAGATAAAGATAGCAAACTTATATAAGTACAATCACGTATTATGTACACACACACACACACACACACACACACACACACACACACACACACACATTTATGCAGCTTGAAGCACACCGGGCATTTTGAATGCCATTGCAATCGACAATTATTCACAAAGCAGATTGCATTCTGCCGAGCGAACACTAGGGGACAGCACAGACGCCTGCCTGGAGGACGCGCCTCTCCCGTGAGCAACTCTCTGAATTTACACCTGAACTGGAATCGAACTAATATCCCAGCCGTAAGGTTTGCCATTAGAAGGGGTGAGGGCTGGTATAAACTAGAGTTGCAGGCACATGTAAATAAGAACGCCATTTCAGTTAGTTGAATGGATGTTGGGACAGATGTTGTGAGGACTTCTGAAAAAGTCAAGAAGGAAAAAATCGAGCCTGTCGGGACTCATGTTCTGAGCTGCGTACGTTTCAATGCAGGAAGAATTGTTTGAAGGGCCGTTGCGCTCAGGTCAGGGGTCAACGCCTCTCAGCCTGACACAGCAGACAGTAGTGAGACGAAATTGCAGGCGGGACAGAACCGTTTGCATAAGCTATGAACGGGACGGACAACTCTCACTGTGACACGGAGATGTTCTTCAATGAAACACTGAAAGTGTTTCGGTGTCACTGCCACAAACCACATCTGACATGAACACGCCCCTCATCGTGACACTGACACACTGACAGGCTCTGCACCACAGCAGGATCTCACCACTCAACGATACCAACACAGAGTCAGGCCCTGCACTGTAACTCGAATACAGTCCTCCCCGTATGCATTACTCTCTCCCCGACTCCGTCACCCTGCTCCTACAGCATTCCCAGTCACAGTCACACACACTGCAGTGCACCACTCCCGTCTCCGTCACCCAACCGTCGCCCACAAGCAGCCCCGTCACGGTGACCCACATCCTCTCCTGCGCACTTCGCCGTCTCCGTCATCGCATACGATCCATACGCCCCGCCCCGTCTCCGTGATACTCTCCTCCCGCTAAACGCTCCCCATCTACGTCATCCCTCCACTCTCCTCCCACTCTGTGACACAGGCAATTGCGCCGAGTTTGAGGAAGAGATAATGGCTGGTGTTTCACCTCCCCCCGTACCGTGGATATCGATCTCCAGGATCTGAAACTCTCCACAAATCTGCATGCACAGGCCGGTCATGTGCTTCCGCACGGCTTGCATCAGTGTCTGCAAACTCACCACCCTGTCCCTGGCCTCCTCTCTCCTCCCGAAAAGCTGGGTAACGGAGGAGTGAGAGGGTTTCGTAATTTTGCTGACTCCGGTAGGGTGTGCTGCGACGGTGCAGGAGGGTCTTTGCAGTAATTTTCTAATTTTTGGAAATAAAGACACATCTGCGCTGCGAACATATTGAAAAGTTTAACTCCCTGAAAACGTTGCAGTTCTCAATCAATCTGTTTGCTCCCAGCAAGTCTGTCTTTCCTTTCCTTTAACTTAAAGACTACTTTACTCTGTTGTAGATTAAATTGTCTGCTTAATTTCCTTCTGTAAGATGTGTTTTACCTTCCACATTAAATCACCATAATATCCAGTACTGAAAACTCATCGATCCATTCTCGAAGATTGCATTTCATAAATCTTTGGAGTGAACTGTCCGTGTCTACTGATCCGGACATCAATTATCTTTCAGTGGTGTTTCATTGTTTAATGTTTCAGTTTGCCTTCTGTACCGGCTGCTGTTTGATCTATTGCCCTTATTTTGTCTGGCTATTAATTTCTAGCGTCAGCACATGTTGAAAATCACGGAACAAATGAGATATAACTTTGCCTTGGTCCAGTTTCACTCGAATTCTACAACACCTCGGTACAGTTTCCCTACTGGCCGAACAGTATTTTCCACAGTAAATACAAGTGGATCTTGCTACAGCGGATTTACACACAGTTCTTTTAGAGTTAGGATGTCGAATAAGATGAACTCAAGCAAATTAAAATACCTTACGCTTTATACGTTACACTTATTTTAAAATGCTTATCTTCAAAATTCTTACTCAAGTGCGAGTTATTAATATCCCAGTCATTCAATCTATATTCCAATATTAAGCAATCCGGGATTCCTTTCTTTTTTTACCCCAGGGCTGTTTTGCTTTAATGACATTGAACTGTGACCTGGTTTGTCATGTCGTGTGTCGCAAGGAGTTGGATCGTAATGTATGACGATAATTTAATAGCTCTGGGTCTGTGCTTGCTGGAGTTTGGAAGAATTGGGGAAGAACACATTGCAACCTATCGGACAGTGGAAAGTCCAGATTAAGAATATGGGGAGACAATATTTCCTATTGTGACTGAGGCTAGGACCAAGGTGCTGAATCTCAGTATTGAGAACATCCAATTAAAACACAGAGGCCGAAGTTATTTCTTTAACCAGAGAGCGGTGAATCTGTGGAATGCATTGGTGTAGGCAGCTATGCAGGCTAATACATCTGAAAAGTTGAATCTATTGGAATCTGCTGCGTCTCCCGCTGCGCATTTTAAAATTCTGCTCCCAAGATACGCGGGGACTCGTTCTATTATGGCGCTGCATCATGGGAAAATTAGGCTAAAGGCCATCGAGTGAAACATGCTCATTGTAAACTAAACAGTTTGGGCAAAAGATCCTCCAGTGGAAATATAGACCCCTACAATAATTTTATACAATTTTGTAATTTTATTTAATTTTGTAATTAGGGAGACTCAGTGAGGAGCAATATATAGAAACACATTCCATCAGACTGTTTTCCGAGATCAAAACTGACAAGTAAAGCTGGACAATGTGTGAGAATCATAATTACCAATGGAATTCTGACCTGACAGGCGGCATTGAAAACAGTTAAATTGAACTCAATCCAGGTGTTCCGGAGTTGTTCGCTGTCGAGCACTTACGTTTCCCGTTCCTTGCTCTCCAGTGACGTTGTTCAGCCTCTCAGTGAATTCTCTCCAGTTACGGGGGAGTTATCGCTAACACGCTCTGCAATGATCTCAAATCCCAATGGGAAACGAACTGAATAATCTGCTTGTATACAGCAGGCAGTGAAAGTCGTCACGTTGACTTTGGCCTGGAACAGGTTACACGGCTGTTCTTTCCTAGTGAACCAAATGAAATGAACAACTATTTGTCCTTATGTAACTAACTTTCTAAGAAAGTGGGCGGATTGTTTTGTTGTATTCATTTGTTTAATTGAATTCAAATTTTCCGAAACTTTGTTCGGTTGTGAACTCATTCCCCAATATTCAACGATGCAAGCTGAATGTTGGAAAATGTCATAGGAATGTCAACAGTGGCATGTAAAAGTTTGGGCACCGCTAGTCAAGATTTCTGTTACTGAGAATAGCTAAGTAACCAGAAGATGACCTGATCTCCAAAAGTCTTAAAGTTAAAGATAAAACATTTTTTCAACATTTTAAGTGATAGTAGTGTATTATTTTTGTTTTCTACATTTTTAGAGTGTAAATAAGGAAAGGAACACCATGCAGAGGTTTGCGCACTCCAAGAGATTTGAGCTCTCAGATAACTTTTACCAAAGGCTCAGACATTAATTAGCTTCTTAGGCTAGGGCTTGTTCAAAGCAATAGTTAGGAACGGCCAGGTAATACAAATTTCAAAGTTGAATGAATACCCTGACTTGTCAAACCTTGTCCCAACAATCATCAGCCATGGGCTCCTCTACGCAGCTGCCTAGCACTCTGAAAATTAAAGTAAATAATGCCCCCAAAGCAGGAGAAGGCTATAAGAAGACAGCAAAGCATTTTCAGGTAGCCGTTTCTTGAGTTCGTAATGTAATTAAGAAATGGTAGTTAACAGCAATGGCGAAGGTCAAGTTGAGGTCTATAAGACCAAGAAAACTTTCCGACAGATTTCTAAAAATGCAAATCAATCCTTCCAGGAAGATTTAGCAGACTGTGGAGCGTTGGCGCACTGTTCTACTGTGCGGCAGCAACACCTGCACAGGTATGACCTTCATGAAAAAGTCATCAGAAGAAAACTTTTAGTGCGTCCAAAAAATTCAGAGTCGGAAGTTTGCGAAGCAGCATCTAAACAAGTCTGATGCATTTTGGCAAGTTCTGTGGACTGCAAAAGTTAAAATATAAGTTTTTGGCCGCAATGAGAAAAGGTATATTTGGAGAAAAACGGGTACTGAATTTCATGAAAAGAACACCTCTCCAACTGTTAAGCACCGGGGTGGATCGATCATGCTTTGGGCTTGTGTTGCAGCCAGTGGCACGGTGAACGCTTTCCTGGTAGAGGGAAGAATGAATTCAATTTAATCCCAGCAAATTCTGGAAATAAATATCACACTGCCAGTAAAAAAAGAAAAAAAGCTGAAGTTGAGACGAAGATGGCTTCTACAACAGGATAATGATCCGAAGCACACGTCAAAATCCACCATGGACTACCTCACGGGGTACAAGCTGAAGGTTTGGCCATGGCCCTCACAGTCTCCCGACCTATCATCGAAAATTTGTGCATATACCTCAAAACAAAAACAGTGCATGCAGGACGACCCGAGAATCTTACAGAACTAGAAGCCTTTTGAAAGGAAAAATAGGCGAAATCCCCCAAACAAGAATTGAAAGACATTTAGCTGG
This sequence comes from Hypanus sabinus, assembly GCF_030144855.1. Taxonomy (NCBI): domain Eukaryota; kingdom Metazoa; phylum Chordata; class Chondrichthyes; order Myliobatiformes; family Dasyatidae; genus Hypanus; species Hypanus sabinus. The sequence continues at coordinate 42,110 of NW_026781576.1, read as the reverse complement.
CGACAGAAAGAGTTTGCAAGTTGTGATACTTGCCAAAGGGCGTGGTTCTAAGTACTGACCATGCAGGATGCACAAATTTTGCTTTGGGCCTTTTCCGTTTTTTTGTTATTTTGAAACCTGTCAAAGTTTGAAACAAAATAAAATAATAATCTTGCTTAAAAAAATTAAAGAAATATCACATCTTTAACTATACACCTTTTGAAAATCAGGTCATCTTTTACTCACTTAGCTATTCACATCAACAGAAATTTAAACCAGAGATACTCAAACTTCTGCATACCAATGTAGTTTTCTTGTGAGGCACACCTGAGAACATCTATTGAAACGTAACTCTAAACAGGATTAATGAACAACAAACTGTGCAAATAAATATATAAACAGATAGCAGTGTATGAGGATCTCAGTAAATGTATGGAAAGTTAAATGCGCCTACTCTAGCAACTTTATGTTTCTTGCTACAGTCTATCTGCGAGTGTGTTCCTCTGAATCCCGAGGACTGATACGTGATTTGTAATAGGGCCCCATTATAGTGGCCATCTCCACTTTCTTCCCCGGTTCCACCGTTAGCGCCTCACTAGACGAATTTTCCAATCTGTGCTGACTGAGCAGTGAGATGACATTTTCCGTGACTAACAACACCGCCCCTCCCACGTTTCTCCCTCCCGCTCTGTCACGTCCAAAGAAAGGGAATATTAAGTTGCCAGAACTTTCTGCCCCTCCTGCAAGCAACTCTCACTAATCACTGCGTTATTATATTTTAATTCCAGGTGGCTTTAACTCATCTGCCTTTCCTACGACATTTCCGGCATTGGAACATGCGCTGCTATGCACATTTGCCTCACAGACCAAGCCTATGTCTCCGCAGCCACAGTTGAAACGGATAAGACAGGCCAAAGGGGCTCTGGTAAAGCTCTTTACGCCCATTCCCTGCACAGTTGATGGAGCGCTGATGACTTCCAACCAGACGGCCAACCCCAAATGGACGATGGAGATCAGAGATATCGATGGCCTACTCGCCACTTTCGAGCTTGTGAACAATTAAGGGAGAAAGAATATTAGTCGCACATGTTCAAATATTTGATTTATGCTTGAGGTCTCAGCATCATCTGTCTCCACAATCCATTTTTAAATATTTTCTGACAGTCGGATTACCATCCCTTGCACTCTCGTTTAACTCTGTCACTCTGTCCCCTGCAAAGCAGCTCTCCCCAGCAGAATATTTGTCCCCCTCTAGTTCAGTTGTAATCCCTCTCCTAGGTACAGGGCTCACCTTCCCTCGAAGAGACCAAGCCGCTTACACCAGTTTCTTATTCCCGTGTTAAATTGTATATTCTTCGTATTGCATGTCCCTACTGTCATGTGGTAGCAATCCTGAGATCACAACCCTGGACGGCCTGTTCTTCAAAGGTAGTCCCTAACTCTCTGAACCAATGTTGCAGAGCTTCGTCACACTTCATATCTACGTCACTCGTAGCCAAATGTACCACAGCCCGTGACTGTTCACCCTTCAGCTTAAAATTCAGAGGACTCGATCCGGAATACCCCGCAATCTGTCATCTTGGAGTTGAGAAGACATCCGGGATTCTCTCTCTCATTCACAGATCTTCCTTTCAGGGATCATTTACAAAACAGATATCATATCAATGAAGAGGAGGATTAGTAGGCTGGGCATCTAGAAGATACGACAGCGTGGGCATTGCTTAACATTATCGTTTATTCGGGAAATACATTTAATTGCTGAATGCTGTTTTCGATATTAAAGTTAAACATTGTTCATTTCAATATTCTGTTTGCAACCGCTACAGTTCCGGTAATCCATTACATTCCATATTTAAGTTTAAAATGAACAAGTATTGAGATGGAGATGGTAAAAATCATTATATGCGGGAAATTTAATAAGTGAGTAGTTGGGAATTCGTCTGGAGCCAGCGAGATGAAAGGCGTCCTTTCCCTCCACTGGCCTGCTGGCCGCTGCTGCGATACATGTCGTACCTGCTTGGCAGCCTGATCAAGGTCACGTGAAGCCACGGCAGCGGCTGTTGGACGATTGCATGAGCAGCTGTGTCTCACAAGTCCTAGCTATGTGACTGATGATGCTAGGCAAGCAATCTCTCAAGGTTATTTATCATGGCCGCGTTACCCAAATTTCAAAGACACTGCCCACAATAAAGCAATCATCATCATCACGGATTTCATCACAATGATTGGCGTCAGTGCCAGCAGATGTCACTGACCAAAACCATAAGAAATCAGAGCAGAATTAGACCATTCGGCCCAAGGACTCAGCTCCGCCATTCCACCATTCCATCATTTATTGTTCCCTTCACGTCCATTCTCCTGCCTTTACTCCGTAACCTTTAACTCGTTAATAATCAGGAAAAAATGTTATTTTTTTTTGTTTCATATACCGAATGGCAGGGCATCAACAGCTGTCTGAGGGATTGAAGTCCAAAGATTCACCACCTCCTGGCTGCAGAATTATCTCCTCGTCTTTCTTCTATAGAAACGTCTTTGTATTCTGAGGCCGTGCAGTCTGTTCCCAAACCCCACAATGTGTGAATTATTCCCCACGCATCCACTCTTTCCTGTTTTCCAATAGTCTATAATCTCAATTAAATCCATTTGCAATCTCCTGAACTCCCGCGAGTGCGGGCCCAGAGTCATCAAACGCTCCTTGTACGTTAACCCTTTCAATTCGGCTTCACTCTTGTGTCAGTCATCTCGACCATCGCCAATCCGATCGCATCCATTCTCAGATAAATTGCCGACACCAGTCACAGTATTCCGAGTGTTTTCTGACTAAATACTTATGAAGCCTCAGTATTGCATCCTTCCTTTAATATTTTACTTTACACAGAATGAGTGCAAATGTTTCATAGCGCCTGTCTTTATGCCAGTGGGCAGCAGCTTGTGAAATGTTGAACGTGTCTATCTGTGGTCTGGCGCGCACACAGACTGAGCAGTCAGTCTGGGATTTTGACGTAACCAGCAGCCTTACGGGGATTGGCTGTCCGCAGAGTCCTCATATTTGCCGTTGCTGCAGACATTGTCTGGTCACCTGGAGGTGTTATGTTGACGGGGACATAGGTCAACCGCTGGTGTCACGTGTGCCCACAGAACCGATAAATGGATAAAAAATCACAAACAATCTGTCGATGGCGAAACATGTTTTGTTTGAGTTTGACGTCCTCTGCTGACACCCTGCTGGATTCACATTATTGCCGATTCCTTTTGCACTCCGTTCCCTGTAAACTTACACACTGTGAATTCACTGCGATTGAGGAGTGCTGGCAGAATGATCCGTGCAGCCTTACACACAATTACCCTGATCAAACAATCCTGCTCAACCAACAGCGCGAACTGAAGATCATCGACCGGACTTCAGGTGTGCAAAGGATTCAGCTGTCCAACACGTACAAGGAGACTTGTTATGGCTCCTGAGTGTCGGTAACGGAGGTGGCCCGTGCCTAAAGTTGCAGACTCTGCTGGCACAGTTACATTATTGATCATAGAATGCAAGAGGATAGGAAACTGAAACACCCGGCCACTCAGCCGCCTGAGTTTGCTAAACAATCATTACTAAATCAGGTCTCTGATTCAATGGCAGACTAGGTTTAATCTGACTGTAGGAACAATGAAAGTCTGTTTGCTCATTTTGCATGCGCTGGAGTTGTACGGCATGAAATCAGACCATGCCGTCCATGATGACCGCGGTGCCTTCAAAGCTCGATCTATTTGTCAGCGTTCGGTGCCTAACCTTCCCAAATAATGCATCCCTTGAACTGCTTTTAAATGATGTTATTGTACCTGTTATTGTAAATGATGGCATTGTAAACGTTATTAACATTTAAGAAAAAGCTGGACGTGGATGAGAGGTGTATGGAGAGATATGGGCCACGTGCAGGTCACTGGGACTGGTCAGAAAAATGGTTCAGGACAGCCAGGAAGGGCCAAAAGGCCTGTTTCCGTGCTGCAATGTTCTATGGGTCTGTGACACTTGGCTACACCCTTTCTGACTGTTCTTTGCCGACAAATGCCATTTTTTAATCGAATTTTACACATCTACGGGAATAAAAGAAGACTGAGTGCATTCACCCTGGCAATACCAGAGAAACTTCCATAAGCTGACACGTCATTCTGCTCAGCTCCAACGAACAATGTTCTTGCTGTCCAGCTTCTCTCAGATCGGATTTCCCTGTGTGCTATTAAAGTATCGATGAATGCCTCCTGTGCTATTCTAGAGTAATACAATTTGCTCTATAACTGGCCGTCTAAAACTGATCAGCTTATTTCAAGTGCAGCCTGACTTGACGTTGCACTACCGCTTTCAGGGAACTATAGACTTCCACTCTGTTCTACAGCAAACCTCAGAGCCAAGTCGTTTGTAGTGGATATTCTACCTTGATTGACTTTCCTAAATGCAGTATCTCAAATTAAGCCTACACAATCAGCTGAACAAAATTCCATTGAAAATCTCGATAATACTCCACTATTTCCACTACCGTCCACTATTTCAGCTATACTGGTATCATCTGTAAGGTGCAAGACTATGTCTTGTATATTGTCTTCCAGTATGTTGACTTAGAAGACAGAAAACAATAGTTTCGATGCAAATATTTGAGGCATCATTAGTCAGGCCCACTAGTCCGAGAAATATCCTTCCTCTATGTCCTCTGCATTTTACCATGAAGCTATAATGAAGATATAATTATATATCCATTTAGACAATTCTCCCTAGTTAGCATGCCAGCTAACTATTCAGACCTCCCTGCTACCAGATGAATCAAACGCGCCTACTGCAATGCCCTCGTCGAGCAGTAGGAATATTCATTGTGAGCACTGGTGAATTCTAACGCGGCAGCAACTTGCCTGTGTGGACTCTGTGTGAGCATCCTGTGCTCCCTACGACCCGAGCTCTGCCCCTTCAACACCATGGCGGTTGCAGGATTTTCCTGCAGGCTTGTGGTGGTCAAGGCACGCATCTGATCTGTGTCCATGAGCGTCATAGGGTACCGTAAACACATCATTGTCTTTCTGATGGACTCACCCAACATCCTTCTCACATTTGGTTACCCCTTCCTCTCCACCTACGACCCTCACATCGCCTGGTCATCGGCCTCACTGCTAACACACAAACAAATAACTGAGTGTGTTCCGGAATTCGGCAAATGCCGAACCATAACGGGTTAGCTACATCCCACTTTGATCAGTGATTTGCACTGATGCTACCTTTTCGTCATCGCACAGCCCAACTGAAACAACTAAAAACCTGTGCATTCATTCACAGCATTCAGCACATTTTCTTCACTAGTTAAGTATATGTACACAGGGTATTTTAACATAAATGATCTCCATTTCATACCTGGCATTAGACTTCAGAGTATCATATAGTTGTGAAGCTGTAAGTGCTGTAGGCTCGGCATTCATATGTTCTCCGGCGGTTTCCATTATAGACAATAGGTGCAGAAGTGGACTATTCGGCCCCTCGAGCCTGCACCCAGTGGAGATCTCTCACTGAAGGTCCAGACGGACCATCCTCAAACGCTTGAAGTTTGGCTCAGTTTCCTGTACTTGCATTTACCTCCGATAGCAATCATGATTATTTTGCAGGTTTCGGTGTTTGATGCTACACAGGATTTTCCAGTTGACTGAACGAGATGATCACCCTGAAACCAATAAATATTTCTCGATATCTATACCTCACTCTCTGGAGAAATTCCAACCACAACTTCATCCCTCGTCAGAGCTGAGAACAGAATCTTCATGTCGTTAGCGAACACAACACGAGAATCTCGTCCTCCGGAAATTCATCCGTCTCGAACGGGAGCTCAGGAAGTTTCTCATTCCGTACCTCACCCCCCAGTCTCTTTCGGCAGCTATCACTTTCCGCATCACTGCCGTGTGCACTATCCCTCCCTACTGACATCCTTTCTGGCACTGATCCTTGCAGGCGTTACAAGTGGCTTACCTGCATCTATACCTTCTCCCTCAACAATCACCTTTCACGGCAATCTGTCCTTGCAGATCCGGCAGTTAACTAGGAATCTCTTGGAGTGGTGGCCCTCAGACTGGTGACGCCCAATGTACATCCGGTTCAGCATTGCGAAACGCCATCATTTCGCAGACACCCTCTAAAGTCCATGCCTTTTGAATCAGCGAATGTATGTACAAACAATTTCCAAGACTCCTAGACAAATGGATTTGTGGCCAGTCGATAAGAATGAAGCCCAGTGAATCTCGGGTTAATTGAGAAATTTAATTTCGAACTGCGTTGCGACAGGGCGCAGAAATTCGCGGTGGAGACTTGCTCTGTGACTCGCCTGGTAAAATATCCTGCTTTCTGCCCGCACATGGCATGCCACAGGAATACGATGGAATGTGCTGACCTTAAAACAAATCCTCAGCAAGTCAGTAGGAGTTTTGATGCTATCCGGAACAGGAAACCTGCTTCATGCTGTTTCATTCGGCGAGCGCAGAGACCGTCCAGGCAGTAGCTCCGGCGTCTGGGGCAACGGCCACAGTGGCAGGGAAACCCCGCCACCTCACAGTTCCCGTGCGAGTTAGAACTTGTTTTGCCGAGATGTATATCTCCGACCGTCACTGTCGTTCTCTACCTCATTCCATCCGCTACTTGAAAGACTGCAATCATCGTCACCAGAGGAGTAATTGCATATAGATAATAATTGATACCTTGGTAACAACGCAAATATCGCAGAAATGAACTGAACCACATTACTGATCTGGATGATGGGGTGGTGAACTGAATCAGTAAGTATGCAGATGATAGTAAGATAGGTGGCGCTGTGGATAATGAAGTAGATTTTCAAAGCTTGCGGAGAGATTTAGACCTATCAGAAGAGTGGGCTGAAAGATGGCAGATGGACTTTAATGCTGATAAGTGTGAGGTGCTACATTCTGGTAGGAATAATCTGAATAGGACATACATGGTAAATGGTAGGGCACTGAGGAATTCAGTAGAACAAAGTGATCTGGGAATAACAGTGCATAGTTCCCTGAAGGTGGAATCTCATGTCAATAGGGTGGTGAAGAAGGTTTGTGGTATGCTGGCCTTTATAAATCAGTACATTGTGTATAGGAGTTGGAATGTAATGTTAAAATTGTACAAGGCATTGGTGAGGCCAAATTTGTAGTGTTGTGTACAGTTCTGGTTACCGAATTTTAGGAAAGATGTCAACAAAATAGAGAGAGTACAGAGGAGATTTACTAGAATGTTACCTGGGTTTCAGCACCTAAGTTAGAGAGAAAGCTTGAACAAGTTAGGTCTTTATTCTTTGGAGCGCAGAAGGTTTAGGGGGGACTTGATAGAAGTATTTATCAGGGGGATAGATAGAGTTGACGTGGACAGGCAGGTTCGAGTTGTCATTTTAAACAATGGATAGGTATATGGACAGGATAGGAATGGAGGGTTATGGGCTGAGTGCAGTTCGGTGGGACAAGGTGAGAGTAAGCGTTCGGCATGGACTAGAAGGGCCCAGATGACCTGTTCCCGTGCTGGAATTGTTATATGGTTATATGAATACTGATGTATTAATCAACTAATCGGATGTATTGAATAATGGAGCTGTTGGCAATAAAAATGACGGTATAGGGATTGAAATGATCTGCTGTCTCAACAAAGGACCGATGTTTACGAATTGGGAATAGAATAAAACTATTCTCAAGACGGATGCAGTGAGCCTTGCAAATAGGATTTAAAGTGTCAGAAGGTAAAGCGTGTTATCACGCTGAGATATTCCCAGACAAGCCGAGGGCCACGCACAGAAACAAGCTCCACAATGGATATCGAATAGTAAGCCGAGGGCCGCACGTCGATCCCAGTTCCACGACGGAGACTGGCGTCAGACTTTCTCGAGACAACCAAGGGCTGCACATCGGTACGAATTCTACGACAGGCAAAGAGGGGGTACTGCAAGAGCAGTAGGAAGTGCGATTGAAATTTGAGTTTGAACGCATACGCAGTTTTGCACAAACTTAGAGTAGTGAGGAAGTGGAAATTGAGAAGAGTGGAGATATTCATGGAGTCATTGATTATCACTAGAGAGAAATAGGGCTTTCTGCCCAACTAGATTCCCCACCCTGTCCTGTTTCCGCACTCTCCGTCCTGCTCTCATACATGTGCCTGACAAATTTCACAGAAATGATACAGTTACCAGTTTCGCTGGCAATTTCTTCCACATTTGTTCGACCCACTGAGTTGAATAAGCGTCAGCACATACCCCTTTTGTGTAATTCACCTTTCACCTCAAGCCTATGAACTCTGAGGGGTGTCTCCCAGACCTCACTTTTATCCCTATTCACGGGGTCTCAGGTGTCAATCAGTTTTGAATGGCTTAGCCCATCAAACCAACCCACTCCGGCTGTCCACTGAAGAATTTTAATGAACAGAATAGTACCAAGTAAACAGCCCTCTCCGGAGCCGTGAGTCTTACAGGAGTCATAATATGGTCTCTCTCCCCCGGTGTTATCTCACCCTTGTCTGAAGCAAATGTTCCAGTCCCAGTATGTTTTGTTCCATCTCTTTCTCTCTCATTAACAGCCTGGCAGCAGTAACGGTTTGTAAGTCTCCCAGGGGAGGGGGACATGGGCAACCTTGCACCATTCTACCTATCACAACTGTTCATCCTTCGTAACACCCCCATCCTTCTGGGAATTTTCAACAAAGGGGAAAATTAGCGAGTACAGCGTTTTACAGGATTACAGAGTTTAGCAAAAAAATACAGAATGTTTAACTACAAAACAATACAGATATACCTTCAGCTTAGCATCTAGATAAACTGTCAGCGATTACATTGTCACTTCCTTTAATATCTTGTATCATAATAAATTCCTGTAGCATCAGACTCCAATTTAATAACCGCCTATGTTTTCTTTGTTAGCCAACAAATACCAAGGGTTGTGATCTTAGCTTAAGTGTGTATTACAAAATGTGAACTAATACATGTGTGATTATACTGTAGTACATTACAAAAGTTTATGCAAATACTAACCTCTATTTTACTTCTAAACTTAACATTCAATCTTCCATGTTGTTGTCTTTATTATTTACATGCTTTGTCGAATTCACTCAAAACCAGATCCTGTTATTTAAAGTGGCATTCTGTCAACCTTTGCCTCTTTTCCACTTAACTCTCACGTGGTTAGCTTGCTCACCAGTGTGGAAAAGGCTTTCACATACTCCTTTCGTAGGAGTTATTTTATCACCAATGTTTTCCAAACTCAGTCTATTTTCTGAACTTCCACACAATTCTTTATTTTTAAGCAAGTCATTAATTTTATCTTCAGGACCCTGCATTCTATTAGTTTTCAGTTTAACATCTGCAAGTAATCCCTCTGTGTCAAAATAACACTTTTGATTCTGTCCCTCCAAATCACGTCCTTGAATAACATCAGCGAGTTGTTTACATTTAAATTCCAAAACAAACTGGAATTGATTCACATGCACCTTGTTAACAAGCCATTGTTCATTCAGCCTGGTTGCTGCTTCTAAAACCAATCCAGACTTTAAATTTTCTTTATTCAATTTAGGAATAACACTTTTCCCTTCTCCTTCAATAATATTCACATTACCACCTTTCATCTCCTCACTAACTTTTAATATACCTTTTAACACAAACAACTGAGAATTCTCACTTTCCACTGGTACCAAGGTTAATGCTTTCTTCACTGAACCAAGTCCATCTGCCCCAAAAGGACTGCATTCCTTTTGAACTAAATCAGATACCTCAGACTCTTCCTGAGTTTCAATACTAGGTTCAGTACCGTGTGCATCCACATCCTGAACACACTCAAACGGGACATCTACTTCTTCCAGGCTTTCCATACCAGTCCCTTTTTCAAATTCTAAGTACCCCTGATCCTCCCAGTTACTCTCTGGGCAACTCCCATCCGGAGTAATCTGCGGGTTAAAACAACTTCATCTGCTAACCCAGCAGACTCAAGGTAGCGGCATCCTTTTCATGTGGGAGACTCAGAAACGAAGTAAGCAATACGGCACCAAGCCAACCGAAGCCAAAATCTCAAGCAGTCGGACTGGAGACGGGACTCTTACGATTGAGCACTGAGTGCTCTGCTACAGTGCTTTAACTATAGACTGTCCGTAAGGAATTGTGGCATTGCACAATTATATCTCTGAATCTTTAGAAGAAAATTGACAGTTAACTATACTCTGGGAAATGGACGTGCGGAAACATGACACCTTCTTTGTGTTTGCGTGGAACGTGTTGGGCCACAATAGACCCTCTGAGTTGCTGACACACAGTAACCTAGAACTTCAATTAAACCCATACGACGCAGGAGGAGAATTAGGACATCGAGTCCACTGGATTCAGCACGCTCTGGCGAAGGAAGTTCCTCATTATCCCCTTTTTAAAAGATATCTCTATATTCTCTATATTCGTCTGATCCTAGATCCATTCTCTTCATACCAACTCTGTCATGATCTTTCACAATCTGAAATTTTTCAATATGCACCCTTCACTATTCATTATTCTGAGTTCCCGCGGGTAGAGGCCCACAACATCAAACGTTCTTCATACGACAGGCAATTTATTTCGGGAACCTCCTTTGAAACCTTTCCAATATAACCACATGCTTTGTTCGATAAGGGATATCAACGTGCTCACAATTCTCCAAATGTGGCCTCACAGTTCCTTATTTAGCCTTAGAATTATTGGCATTCTTGCTTGGAAGCTGAGGTGTGATGAGGTGGTTTTACTGTGAGGAGGTTAGACACAATGTGCAGTTCACAGGAGACTGGGGGACAGTCAGAAGGACTAAGTTTAACAGACACGCCCAGGTTAGAGTGCCCCCTGTAGCCCACCCCTTCAATAGCAGGTCTACCGCTTTGTATACTTTTGGGTGGGGGACGGGTCAAATGACCAAGTAGAGGGAAGTATCTCAGGTCAGGTCTCCGGCACTGATTTTGTCACTGTGGTTCAGAATGGAAGGGGGAGGGCGAGATGAGGCGAGGTGTGGGATAGGGGATTATTCGTTAGGGAATTAGAAAAGGGGTTCTGTGTGCGACAGTGGGATTAGTGGATGGTATTTCGCCTCCCGAGTGTCAGGGACACTACCACTCTGAGCGGGTCCTCAGCAATCTTAAGTGGCAGGGTGAGCAGTCGAAGTTCGATACGCGCTGGTCTGGCCAGAAATAGGAAGATAACACTGCCTAACACGTGGCTCAGGTGTCCTGGGATGAGTGAGGGCTTCTGATAGCGGGATCATTGGATCTCTTCGAAGGAAGTTACAATAGACCTTATATGCATAAGGCTTAAAATAAGCCACATCGCAGCTTGAGTCCCGGGGTCCACAGAATGCAACCGGAATCTGGATTCGACACCGACAGAAGTTGTCTTCTGCAGAGTGAACAATAGGGGGCGGCACATACACCTGCCTGGAGGCCATGCTACACATCCCCTTCCTTTACACTGCCAAGAGCAAATCTCACCGTTTATATCTGGACTGGTCTGGAACTGATATTCCAACGGGAAATTCTGTCAATAAAGATGAGGAGGAGTGGGGATAGAACCAGCGATGCAGGGTATGAAAAACAGAATGTCAAAACAGATGTTGGAGTGGTTGTTGGAGCAGATGTTGTTGAGACCACAGACAAAGTGAGGAAGCAAAAGGTTGAGCCTGCTGGGACTCATGTTCTGAGCTGCCTCCGTTTCAATGCGAGATGTATTGTACGAAAGACCGCCGGGCTCAGGGAAGGGGTCATCCGCTGGCATTATGATATTGTAGACATTAGTGAGACGCCGTTGCAGGAGCGTCAGCTTAACATTCCCGGTTTCGGTTGTATTAGTCGTGATGAAGCGGGAGGTATTCAAAATTGAGGGGTGGCTTTACTAGTCACGTGAGATTCATTGACAAGCACGGAGAGAGTAGTTCAGGTGCCTCTTTATCAGGGACGTTAATATGCAGGGAGTTGATTGTTGTTCAGTCAGAAGTGATTGTACTCAAGTGGTATATCACAACATTGTGGGCCGAATGGTCTGTTCTGTTCCGTGATTTACCTTCACTGCTCTGCAGGAGGGGTAAAAGAGAAATTTAAACTCATCGAGTGGACAGATAAGGAGGTGGGTTAGATCAAGGACTTTGACGATAGGTTGATATCGCAAACCACACAGCTCTCACTGTGACACCTACACACCCCTCACCATGACTTGGACACAACACCGACCGGACTCTAAACGACCCCATTCCGTGACACCCACACGCATCTCGCTGTGACACTGTGCGTAAAGCGTTGGAACTGGAATTGGATGAACTCCGGATCATTCGGGAAGCTGAGGGGGTGATAGGGAAGACATATAGAGAGGTATTTACAACTACGGTGACGGGTACAGGAAACTGGGTAACAGACAGTAAGGGGAAAGAGGTTAAACAGCCAGAGCCATTGCACCGCCCTCTAGTGGCTAATCCGCAGAATAACAGGTAGACCACTTCCGATACTTCTGGATGGGAGGAGAGAGGTGCAAATAACCAATCAGAGGAAAGTCTTACCAGTCAGGTCACTGGCACTGTCTATGGCTCTGTGGCTCAGAAGGGATTAAGTTGTGAAATCTGGCGAGCTGTATCGATCGGGTTGCCTTTGTTAGGGGAGCAGAAAAGAGGTATTGTGAACGAGAACGAGATTAGAGCACGGATTGATAACTGGAAATATGATGTTGTAGCTATTAGTGAAACATTGTTGCAGGAGGGGTGTGATTGGCAAATAAATATTCCTGGATTTTGTTGCTTCAGGTGTGATAGAATCGGAGGGTGAAGAGTAGGAGATGTGGCATTGCTTGTGCGAGAAAAATATTACAGCGGTGCTTTGGCAGGATAGAGTAGAAGGCACATCCAGAGAGACTATTTGATTGGAAGTCAGGTATGGGAAAGGTGTAGTAACACTTATAGGCGTATATTATGGACCACCAAATGGGGAGCAAGAATTGAAGGAGCAAATTTGTAAGAAGATAGCAAATATTTGTAGAAAGCGCAAGGTTGTGATTGTGGGAAATTTTCCACACAGAGACTGGGAAGCTCATTCTGTAAAAGGGTTGGATGAATAGCAGTTTGTAAAATGTGTGCAATACTTAGAGGTGCCAACTAGCGAAGGAGCAGTGTTGGATCTCTGTTCGGGAATGAGATAGGTCAGGTGATGGAGGTATGTGTTGGGGAGAACTTCAGGTCCAGCGATCACAATAGCATTAGTTTCAATATAATTATGGAGAAGGATAGGACTGGACCCAGGGTAGAAGTTTTTGATTGAAGAAGGCTAACTTTGAGGAGATGCGAAAGGAGGCAGAAGGAGTCGATTGGGACATTTTGTTTTATGGGAAGGATGTAATAGAAAAATGGAGGTCATTTAAAGTTGAAATTTTGAGGGAACAGAATCTTTATGTTCCTATTACGTTGAAAGGAAATATTAAAAATTTGAGAGTGCCATGGATTTCTAGGGATAGTGGAAACGGTTCGAAAAAGAGGGAGATCTGTAATAAATATAAGCAGCATGGAGTAAATGAGGTGTTCGAGGAATATAAAGAATGTAAGTAGAATCTTAAGAAAGACATTATAAAAGCAAAAAGAAGATACGAGATTGCATTGGCAAGTAAGGTGAAAATAAATCCAAAGGGATTCTACAGGTATATTAACAGCAAAAGGATAGTGAGGGATAGAATTGGTCCCTTTGAGAATCAGATTGGACAGCTATATGTGGAACCGAAAGAGATGGGGGAGATTTTGAACATTTTCTTTGCTTCGGTATTAACTAAGGAGAAGGAAATTGAATTGTGTAAGGTAAGGGAAACAAGTAAGGAGATTATGGATACTATGACAATTAAAGAGAAGGAAGTACTGACATTTTTAAGGAATATAAAAGTAGTTGAGCATGCTGGGACTCATGTTCTGAGCTGCGTGCGCTTCAATGCAGGAGGTATTGTTCGAAGGGCCGATGCGCTCGGGTCAAGGGTCAACGCCTCTCAGCCTGACACGGCAGATTTTAGTGAGTCTGGATTGCAGGAGGGACAGTGACACAGACAGGCTCTACACCGAGGCAGGGTCTCACCACTCAACGATACCAACACAGAGTCAGGCCCTGCACTGTAACTCGAATACAGTCCTCCCCGTATGCATAACACCCTCCCTCCCCAATTCCCCTCTCCGACTCCATCACCCTACTCCTACACTATTCGCAGTCACCGTCACACAGACTGCAGTGCACGGCTCCCGTTTCCGTCACCCATCCCTCGCCTACAAGCCATCCCGTCTCTTTGACCAACATCCTGTCCTGCCCAATTCGCCATCTCCATCATCCCGTACGTACCCATACGCCCCGCCCCGTCTCCATGATACACTCCAACCCCTAAACACTCCCCAACTACGTCGTCCCTCTGCTCTCCTCCCACTCGATGTCCGAGAGACGGTCCAGCTGCAGTAAGTGCGACGCGTACTGGAGCTGCAATTGCAAAAGTAAATACAGATTCATCTTTGAGAAGTCGGCACATTTATACCAGGATATTACTGAAGAGATCCGAGGTCTCTGTCAACAGCCTCTCTGGCCGACTTCAATCAAGTGACTTCACTCCACTTTTCCCAATTTAATCTACACCACTCTAACTCCCCCATCTTTTCATACAATACCACCCTCTCCGCCACTCCTTCCTACCCTCCTCTACTCGCATCCGCATACTCCTCCACTGCTTTTCCTCTCCCCATCTAGTCAACTATTTTCCCTTCCCGGACCGAACTCCCCCGATCCCCCATTGAGTCTCCCTTTCTACTCCTCTTCTCTTTCTCCCATTCTCACCAACTCATTCCCTTTCCACCCCTCCTCTTCCCTCGGACCCCATTCTCTGCTTTTCCTCTCTACGATCTCTCCACACACTCTCACCTCAATTCTGTGCACTCTGGCTCTCAACTCCCCAATCCAGGGGAAAAAATCTGTGTACATGCACCCTATCTGTGCCTCTCCTGGCTTCATACCCACGCTCCAAGGAACAAAGTCCCCTCCTTCTTGCCGTCTCTGCGTAACTCAGACCCTCGAGTCCCGGCAACATCCTCGTAAATCTCCCTCTACACTCTTTCCAGCTCAGTGGCATCTTTCCTTCAGCAGGGCGACCGGAACTGAACACCGGACTCCAAGTGCGGACTCACCGACACCTTGTACAACTTAAACGTGACCTCAGCACGGTCGAAGATGCAAAATTAAAGTAAATAGCGAAAAATAATAAATACTGGTTCAAAGGTGAATACCGAGGGAGCGTTTAAATATGTAGGGAGTGTTCTTACACTGATGGCGAAGAGGCAGCAACTGCTTGTAAATTGTTGAGTTTACAGGCGCCTGTACACCCTCTCCGATGGTACCGATGAGCACAGGGCATTTCCCGGATGGAGAGGTTCCTCGCTGATGGATGTGGTATTCCCGAGGCATTCCTTCTTGAACATGTCCTCGATGGAGGGGAGGTTTGTGCCCGTGATGGGGTTGGCTGAGCCTAGAACCCTATGCAGCCTCTGGCGACCCTCTGCGTTGCAGCCTCCACACCAGGCGGCGATGGGACATGTCAGAAGTCTCTCCACAGTACATCCGGAGAAATTCGCGAGTCTTCAATGAGAGACTACATCCCGTAATACTCCTAACCTTGCAGTCTCTTCTGTACCGAGAGAGGTATGGATGGTGGAGAAGGCGAGGGCCGAGTAGAGTCAAGAATACACTCCGGCTCAGACTGGAATTAAACAAGAGCACAGTGATGAAATCCAAATATTAAGTCACGAACAGCAGTACAAGAAATGGATCCCGTACGGTTGAGCACTGAGTGCTCGGCGCGAGGCCGTTACCGCCAGATATTTCATGAAGGAACATTGACGGACAATAATTGGCAGTCTGAGTCTTAAAGGGAAAGTGACAGCGAACTACTCTCCGACGAATGGGAGTGCTGAAACCTGGGAGCCTGAGGCTGTTTTGTCAGGAACATGACACGTTTTTCGTGTCACATGAATGTGTTGTGCCCAGTGTAGACCCTCTGAGATGCTGATACCCCGTAACCCAGTAACCTCAAATACGATCATACGACAGAGTGGTAGAATTAAGCCATTTGCTCCATCCGGTCAGCCCACCATTTGCTCATGGCTGATCCATCCTTATTCCCAATGTCCAGCCTTCGCTCTGTTCTCTTTAGGCTCTGTCTGGCCAGGAATCTATGACTCACTATCCAGTAGTTTCTCGTCCACAGCCGCCTGTAACAGCGAATTCAACAGCTTCACCCGTCTCCGGCAAAATAAATTCTTCCCATTCTCTGTTGTGAATAGTCATCCCTCTATCCTGTGGCAGTCAAAGGTATGTTTGGAGAAAAAACTGGCTGCAACATTTCATGAAAAGAATACCTCTCCAACTGTTAAGCACGGGGGTGGATCGATCATGCTTTGGGCTTGTTTTGCAGCGAGTGGCAACGGGGAAAATTTCACTGTTAAACGGAAGAATGCATTAAATTAAATACCAGCGAATTCTGGAAGCAACCATCACACCGTCTGTACAAATGCTGAAGATGAAAAGAGGACGGCTTCTACAACAGGATAATCATATGAAACACATCCTAAACTCAAACTCCGCAACGGACAACTTCCAGAGGCGCAAGTTGAATGTTTTGCCGTGGCCCTCACTGTCTCCCGACCTAAACATTATCGACAATCTGTGGATAGTCCTCAAAGAGCACTGCATGCAAGACGGGCAAAGAATCTCGCAGAACTAGAAGTCCTTTGAAAGGAAGAATGGGCGAGAATTCCCCGAAATAAGAATTTAAAGACCCTGAGCTGGCTACAGAAAGCGTCTAAAAGATGTACCACTTGCCAAAGTGGGTGTTACCAAACAATGACCATGCAGGGTACCCAAAAAATTGCTTCGGGCGCTTTTACTTTTTTGTTATTTTGTAACTGTAAAAGATGGAAAATAAAAAAAGGCAATCTTACTTAAAATATTAAAGGAATGTGTCATCTTTAACATTGTGCCTTTTGGAATTCAGGTCCTTTTTTACTCGCTTAGCTATTCAAAGTAACAAAAACTGTGACCAGGGCTGCCCAAACCTGTGCATATCACTGTCAGGGCAAACTGTTGGTAGGTTTGTTTTCAGTTTATTTATCGTTTATAATTGCACAGTTAGAACAGTAGGCATGCCTGGCAAGAGAGTTGAATGCTCCTCTTGCAGGATCTGTGACGACAGGGAGACCTCCAGTGTCTCTGACAACCTCGCCTCTGACAATTGCCTCCAGATGCAGATTCTAACACTTGGATTTATGGAGCTGGAACTGATACTGGATGTACTCAGGGTCATTCGGGAAGATGGGGGGATGGTCGGGAGACATATTGGGAGGGGGTTAGACCCCGTATGCAGTTCAAAGGAAACTGGGTGACAGTCAGGAGGTTGAATGGTGTTAACCAGCTAGACCCACTGTAGAGTACCCCTGTGTCCAACTGGCTTAATAACAGGTTTAACACTTTCTATACGTCTGCGTGGGGGAGATGCGTGGAACGGACCGAGAAGAGGAAAGTGTCAGAGTTCCGGTCTCTGGCACCGAGTTTGTCTCTGTGGTTAAGAAGGGACGGCGAGATGAAACAAGCGGTGGTTATCGGCGATTCCTGGTTTTGGGGAACATAAAACTGTCTTTCTGTGCAGGATAGAGATTCCTGCCTCCCGCGACCTCTCGGAGTGGGTCCTCAGCGATGTCAAATGGGAGGGTGAGCGGCCGAGTTCTGCACGGGCTGGTGTCGCCAGAAATAGGAGGGTAATAGAGATCAACATGTGACTAAGGTGTTGGGGTGGGAATGAGGGCTTCAGATAGTTGGATCACTGGGGCTTCTATGGAAGGCGAGAACTGTACATAAGAGAGCGTTTCAATCCAATCCGAGTTTAATTGTCATTCAACCATGCATCAGTAAAAATGCATCAGGTAAAATGGAAAGCACACGGTGAATATCAGTATTTATACTATCACATAATTTAGACTATATATACATTCACATATATACACACATTTATGCAAATCTGCAATCAACCATAACAGAGCTTGTCTTCTGCAGAGCTAACACTGGGGGGCAGCACAGATTGCTGCCTGGAGGCCGCAAAACACCGCTCCGCGTTGCGCCGCTCCTTCATTTTCTCCGCCAGCGAGCAACCCTCTCAGTTTACACCTGAACCGACGTAGAAGTTATAGCCCAGCGTGAGTTTCGCCATTAGAAAGGGGGAGTGGTGGGTTTAAACTTCAGTCGGGTTCTGAAACAAGATTCTGATAACAGATAGTGAAGTGGTTGTTGTGAAAGATGTTGTTCAGACCTCAGACAAAGTCAGGAAGGAAAAGGTTGAGCCTGCTGGGACTCATGTTCTGAGATGCGTCCATTTCGTTTCAGGAAGTATTGTACGAAAGGAAGATGAGCTCAGGACATGGCCCAACGCCTGGAAGCATGATATTATAGCAATTAGTGAGAGTTGGTTGCAGGAATGGCAGGACCGTTAGTTCATCATTCCCGGTATCTGCTGTTTTAGTCGTACTAATACGGGGATAATTCAAGGGCTATGGTTATATGGACTATCGCTGAATATATCACGGCAATGGTCAGTTAAGACAGAAAGGAGAACTCGTCCACGTGAGGGCTTAAAGGAGGAGCTGAGGAATAAAAAGGAATGAACTCGTTCATGGGGCAACAGTCCTGTGAGTTTAGACGAGCAAACCTGTAAGAGGTCGCAGACTGTTGCAAGAAGCATATCGCTGTGATCTTGTATGATTTTAACAGGTATTGACTGTCAGTTCTATACTGTGAAAGGACCAGTGGGATAGTTTGTCAAGCGTTTGGAAGAAAGTTGCCCGAATCAGTAGGTATAAAGTCCCATTGAGTGAGTGCAATAGTTGATCTCCTACTGCGGAATGGGACAAGGCAAAGGACAGAAATTTGTGTAGGGGACCACTCTGCATCTAGTGATGGTGATGCCATTAGGTAAAAGGTCTTTATGGAAAAGGATAAGTGTGACGTTGAGTTTAGTTTCCGAATTTGAGGAAGACCAGCTTTATTGGGGTCAGGAGTGATCTGCCAAGTATGAATCCGGCCAGGCTGTTTTCTGCTGTTCATCGCAAGTTGGAGCGGAAGCGCTGTTCAGCCTCAGTGTGGATTGGAAAGGACAGGACCGTGAATAGATGGAAGCGTTGAAGGAGAGTGCGACTTCAGTGAACAAGATTGGGGTGCCGAGAAATTGACCAACAAAGTAGATGGGAGTTGGGACTGGGCTTAAGGTTTCCGAGTTCCGAATTCATTTCTGGTCGACAGTTTACAGGAAGAGTGTGGGTGTCTTTGGAGAGGATACAGAAGGGATTCACGAGGATGCTGCCACGAATCGATAGCACAATCTGTCAGCAGAGATCAGAATTTTTTTGCTTCTTTGCTCCGGATCAGCGAAGGCTGAGAGGCGTCAGAATAGAATGAGGAATGAGAAATGCATGACCATGCTCATGTGGCTACCTTACAGGCCAGCCAACAGTCCCCTCGGATAGAGTTTGATGGTGTGATTGTGAAGGGAGGATCTAAAGCCAATGTCTGAAACGCGAGTGTGTGATTTGACGGGGAAGAGGGAGCTTCACTCTGTGTCTGTACAAGGGAACTTATCCAGATTAAAGAGGAGTAGGTGCTTTCTGTCTTGAGGCAAATCAGAGCAGATAAATCCCCAGAACCTGACAGGGTATTCCTTCGGACCTTGAGGGAGACTAGTGTTGAAATTGCAGGGGCCCTGTCAGAAATATTTGAAATGACAATCTCCGCGGGTCAGGTGCCGGAGGATTGGAGGATAGCTCATGTGGTTCCATTGTTTAAAAAAGGCTCAAAAAGTAAACCAGGAAATTATAGGCCGGTAGGTTTGACAGCGGTAGTCGGTAAATTATTGGAAGGAATACTAAGAGATAGGATCTACAAGTATTTGAATAGACAGGGACTTATTAGAAAATGTCAGCATGGCTTTGTGCGTGGTAGGTCATGCTTAACCAATCTATTAGAGTTTTTCGAGGAAGTTACCAGGAAAGTGGATGAGGGAAGTCAGAGGATATTGTATACATGAACTTCAGTAAGGCCGTTGACAATATCCCGCATGGGAGGTTAGTTAGGAAGATTCAATCGCTAGGTATACAAGGAGAGGTAGTAAATTAGATTAGATATTGACCTAATGGAAGAAGCCAGAGAGTGGTAGTGGAGTATTGCTACTCTGAGTGGAGGTCTGTGACTAGTGGTGTGCCACAGGGATCAGTGCCGGGTCCATTGTTATTTGTCATCTATATCAATGATCTGGATGATAATATGGCAAATTGGATCAGAAAATTTGCATATGATACAAAGATTGGAGGTATAGAGGGAAGTGAAGAAGTTTTTCAAAGCTTGCAGAGAGATTGAAGCCAGATAGAAGAGAGGGCTGAAAGATGGCAGATGGAGTTTAATGCTGATGAGTGTGGAGTGTTACATGTCAGTGGGACTAATCAAAATAGGACCTATATGGTAAATTGGAAGGCATTGAGGAATGCGGTTGAACAGAGTGATCTAATAATAATGGTGCATCGTTCCCTGAAGTTGGAAACTCATGTGGATAGAGTGGTGAAGAATACTTTTGGTACGCTGGCCTTTATAAATCAGTGCATTGAGTGTAGGAGTTGGGATGTACTGTTAAAATTATACAATGCCTGTGAGGTCAAATTTGTAGTATTGTGTACAGTTCTTATCACCGAATTATAGGAAAGTTGTCAAGAAAATAGAGAGAGTACACCGGAGATTTACTAGAATGTTACCTGGCTTTCAGCACCAAAGTCACAGAGAAAGGCTGAACAAGTTATGTCTTTATTCTTTGGAGCGCAGAAGGTTGAGGGGGGACTTGATAGAGGCATTTAAAATTATGAGGGTGATAGATAGAGCTGATGCGGATAGAGTTTTTCCATTGAGAGTAGGGGAAATTCAAACGGGGGCATGAGTTGAAAGTTAGGGGGCAAAAGTGTAGGGGCAACAAGAGGGGAAATTTCTATACTGAGAGAGTGGTAGCTGTGTGGAACGAGCTTCCAGTAGAAATGGTATAGGCAGGTTCGATATCGACATTTAAATAAATGACAATATGGACAGGAAAGAAATGGAGGGTAATGGGCTGAGAGCAAGTCGGTGGGACTCGGTGAGAGTAAGCGTTCGGTATGGAATAGAAGGGCTGAGATGGCCTGTTTCCGTGCTGTAATTGTTATATGGTTTTATGGTTATATCTCTCTCGGTTCAAAACGTATTAGAGCGTTAGGAGTTTGAGGGGATGTGGTCGGTCATTGAGGACTCGGGAATTTCTCCGGATGTACTGTGGAGGGCGTTCTGACTTGTCGCATCGCCGCCTGGTGTGGAGGCTGCAACGCAGAGGGTCGCCAGAGGCTGCAGAGGGCTCCAGGCTCAGCCAGCCCCATCACGGGCACAAACCTCCCCTCCATCGAGGCCATGTTCAAGAAGGAATGCCTCGGGAAGACCGCATCCATCAGCGAGGACCCCCTCCAGCCTGGAAAAACCCTGTGCTCATCGGTACCAACGGGGAGGGGGGACAGGCGCCTGTAAACCCAACAATTTACAAACAGTTGTTTCCCCTCCGCCATCAGATTGCGAACGCTCCCTGAACACTTAAACTACTACTTCGGTATTCTCCTCATTTTGCAGTATTTATTAACTTCCCCGATTTACGTTATTTTTACATCTTTGCAACGCACTGAATTCACGTTGTAGTTGCAGGAAAGGTTGGTGAGGCCGCGCTTGGAGGGCGGTGTTCAGCTCTGGTCGCCCTCCTGCAGGAAAGATGCCACTGAGATGGAAGGAGCGCAGAGGGAGATTTACGAGGATGGTGCCGGGACTCGAGGGTGTGAGTTATGGAGAATAGACAAGAAGGTTTGGACTTTCTTCCTTGGAGAGTGGGTAGGAAGACAGGGGAGGCACAGATAGGGTGAATACACAGCCTTTTTCCCCTTGGTTGGGGCATCGAGAGCTTGTATGCACAGCATTGACGTGGGAGTGGTTGGAGAGAACGGAGTGAGGAGAGGCAGGGACTGCAGTACGAGACAGATAAATGGGGAGAAGCGGAATGAGTTTGTGAGAAGAAGGGCAGAGTGAGAAGAGGAGTCAGTAGGAAGGAGGAGTAAATGGGGGGAGTAGGGTAGTTAGAGGCAGGAAGGGGAGAAGAGTGGTCTAGGTGGTGAGAGGGACAGTAGGGGGGGGGGGGAGAATGAGGATCCGAGTAGCGGAGGCTGTGGTAGGAAGGAGGGGAAGTGAGGGTAGGAGGGGATGAAAGGATGGGGGAGTGAGGGTGAGGTAGATTGAATGGAGAGAAGTGGGGTGATGTCACTTGATTGAAGTCGGCCCGAGAGGCTGTTGACAGAGACCTTGGACCTCATCAGGAATATCCGGGTATAAATATGCCGTCTTCTCGCAGATGAATCTGAATTTACTTTTGCAACTGTAACGGTAACTCGATCCGCACTTACTGCAGGTGGGCGTTTCATCGCTTAACTCGTACACAAGATCAGAGGCCACATTCCTGTTCAAGAGGGTTAGACAATTTCAACAGAGACAAAACAAATCCAGCAGACAACCGGAGACCGTCGCCAAAATCATTCCACTAATCTGCGCCTCTCTCCACAGCCCCTTGTCAGACTCTAAATTTATCCTAAGATCCCGCGCTCTCCCCTCACTCCCGGGTCCATCGCCGTACGAATCCCACTACACCGCTCTCCCCGACTATCCCGAATCAGCTCCCAAATTAATCCCGCTGCATCACTCTCTCCCGCCAACCCTGTGTTTGAACTCAAACAAATCCCACTGGCCGACTCTATCCCCACGACCTCGTTTCAGTCACCAAACTAATCCCACTGTCTCACTTTCTCCACAACCCTGTGTTTCTCCAAACTGATCTCACTGACTCACTCTCTCCGCACAGACCTGTGTCAGAATTGAAACTAATCCCACTGCCTGACTCTATCCCCACGACCTCGTTTCAGTCACCAAACTAATCCCACTGTCCCACTCTCCCCACAACACTGAGTCTTTCTCCAAACTGATTTCACTGACTCACTCTCTCCCCACAGATCTGTGTCAGAACTCAAACTAGTCCCTCTGCTTGATTCTCTCCCCACGACCTCGTTTCAGTCTCCAAACTAATCCCACTGACCCACTCCCGCACCACAGAGCTGCAACAGTTCAAACCTCACCTGTCTGCGCATTTTCCAATCCAGTATGTTACGTATCGATCGACAGCGTTGGAAACGAACTTCTGTGAAATTAAATCCCTTCAGTTAATGATTAGAACAAGAATCTAACAATGCATATCCATGTGAAGGGACGGTACAGAGAGGGAATCACACAGTGTCTGAGCTTGGAACTATGGTGCGAGTTTCAATCTTTGTGTGACCCCGGGAGAGTGTGGTGGGACAGTTTGAAGGGAGATTCACTCTGTATCTGACCCCGGGATTGTGTAATGGGACGGTGTGCAGAGAGACTCACGCTGTGTCTGACCCCGGGAGTGTGTGATGGGACGGTGTGGAGGGAGATTCCCACTGTGTCTGACCCCGGGATTGTGTGATGGGACGGTGTGGAAGGAGCTTCATTCTGTCTCACACCTGGGGTACGTGGTGGGAATGTGTGGAGGGAAATTCACTTTGCGTCTCACATCTGGAGTGTGTGGTGGTATTGTGTGTAGGGCGATTCAGTGTCTGTCTCACCCCACGACCTCTAGATTATTGATATCTCTTCTCTGGGTAAAACATGCCTTTTCCTTGTTTGAATTTATTTCGAGGAGCCTTGAATCAAGTTCCGAACAATTTTGCCTCGCTCCATCATGTTCCAAACGTAGATATGAAATAACAACGGTCTTCATTTTTGATCCATTCCTGGGGACACGTTGTCTCTGCAACTCAAGAACAACAAACCGTGAATCTCCCTACATAAATCCCGTTGCATCAGCTGGGATCAAAATAAGTTAAACTCCCTCCACACTGTCCAATCACACACACCTGGGGGCAGACAGAGAGTGAAGCTGCCTCCACAGCGTCCCCTCATACACTCCTGTGTTCAAACACAGAATAAATCTCCCTTCACACCGTCCTTTCACACACTTCTGCGGTCGATGTGAAACTCCATCCACACCGTCCTATCACACTCTTCTGGGATAGAAGGCAGACCGAAACTCACTCCACACAGTCACGGCACTCATTTTAGTTGTCCTTGGGCATCATCTCTTCCCACAGTCAGAGTCAGAGGGAAAGTGTGGTAATTCAGTATCCGACCTGCCGCATCACGCACTCCGGAGATCAGACAGTAAGGGAAACTGTTTTCACATTGTCCATTCACACTTTCCATGGTCAAACACAGGATGAAACTACCTTGAATTGTCAAACTTCCGGTAATTACCTCCCCCTCCCTTCACTTATCCCATGTTTACTATGCCTCCTCCTCCAGTTACCTATCAGCTCATTCCTGCCTCCGCCTTGCAGTGGGAGATCAGTCTGTGTCTGCCCACGGGAGTGTGTGATTGGATGCTGTGGAGGGAGATTCATTCTGTGTCTGACCCCTGGAGTGTGTGTGCCCATGTTGTGGAGCGAGCTTCACTCCGTTTCTGACCCCTGGA
Source organism: Hypanus sabinus (assembly GCF_030144855.1). NCBI lineage: Eukaryota > Metazoa > Chordata > Chondrichthyes > Myliobatiformes > Dasyatidae > Hypanus > Hypanus sabinus. Next base: position 17,451 of record NW_026781576.1, on the reverse strand, counting down.
GTGTGTGATAGGACAGTGTGGAGGGAAATTCACTCTGTGCCTGATACCGTGAGTGTGTGATGGGACGGTGTGGAGGGAGATTCACTCTGTGTCTGACCCCGGGAATGTGTGATGGGACGGTATGGAGGGAGATTCACTCTGTGTCTGACCCCGGGAGTGTGTGATGGGACGGTGTGGAGGGAGATTCACTCTGTGTCTGACCCCGGGAGTGTGTGATGGGACGGTGTGGAGGGAGATTCACTCTGTGTCTGACCCCGGGAGTGTGTGATGGGACGGTGTGGAGGGAGCTTCACTCTGTGTCTATCCCCCGGAGTGTGTGATGGGACGGTCTGGAGGAAGATTCACTCTGAGTCTGACCCCGGGAGTGCGTGATGGGGCAGTGTAGAGGGAGATTCACTCTGTATTTTATCCCTGGAGTGTATGTCGAGAGTGTATTGTGCGTTTTCACTCTGTGTCTGAGCCCGAGGGTGTGTTGATTCCTGTGTTACTGTCGGACCTTCTCGTGCTGTGGCACATACCGCTTCATCCTTTGAACTGATATCGAGCAGCCTTGAATCACGGTTTGAACAATCTTGAATCGCTCTGTAGAACGTTTTTAGAAACGTGGAAACGTAATCACACCGGTCTTTATTTGTGACCCAATTCTCGGAACAGCTTTGCTCTGGAAATCACGAACATGGAACAGTGAGACACAGGGCGAATCTCCCTGCACACTTTTCCATCACACATATCCGGGGTATCGCACAGAGTTAATTTCACGCCATGCGGTCCCAACACGTTCACCTGAGGTCAGGCACAAATAGAAATTCCCCACCCCCAACATCGTTCCATGGCGCATTAACAGTAGCAGGCACAGTGAATATCCCTCCACACCATCCATCACACACTCCCTGATGAACGTACCTCAGCACACACATCAGATAGACGCAGATATACAACATAGATCAGTACAGCACAGAACAGGCTCTTCCGCCCACCAAGTTTCACCGACTCTTAAAGGCCTGTCAGCCATATATCCCCCAACTTAAATTAATCCATATACCTATCTAATATTGTCTTAATTTTCACGATGGTTTTTGCCTCCACCACTGACTCAGGCAGTACATTTCACGCACCAACCACTCACCGATTAAAAAACTTCCTCTAATATCACCCTTGAACTTCCCTGCCCGTTCCTTAAAGCCATATCCTATTGTACTGAGCAGTTGTGCCCTGGGGAAGAGGCGCTAGTTGACCACGCTATCTATTCCTCTTAATATCTTGTATAACTCTGTCATGTCTCATCTCATCCTCCTTCTTTCTGCAAACAGTAAAGCCCTAGCTGCCGTAATCTCTGTTCATAACGCATACTCTCCAAACCAGACAGCATCCTGGTAAATCTCCTCTGTTGCCTTTCCAATGCTTCTACATCTTTCCTATAGTGAGGCGACCAGACTGACACAGTATTCAAAGTGTGGCCTAACCAGGGTTTTATAGAGTTGCATCATTCCCTCGCGACTCTAAAAACACTATCTCTTGGATTATGAAAGCCAACACCCCATCAGCTTTCTTAAATACTCTATCTACCTGTGAGGCAACTTTCAGGGATATGTGGATATGTACACCCAGATCTCTCTGCTCTACCACACTGGCAAGTATCCTGCCTTTTACTTTGTATTCTGCCATGGTGTTTGTCCTTCCAAAGTGTACCACCTCACACTTCTACGGGTTGAGCTCCATCTGCCACTCCTCAGTACATTCCTGTATCCTGTCAATGTCTCTCTGCCATCTTCAACAATCCTCTACACTATTTACAACCCTACCAACCATTGTGTCGTCTGAAAACTTGGCAACCCACCCTTCTACCCCCACATCCAGGTCGTTAATAAAAATCACGAACAGAAGGGGTCCCAGAAACGATCCTCTTGGAACACCACTAGTCACAACCTCCAATCGGAATATATTCCGTCCGTCACGGCACACAGTTTTCTGCAGGCAAGCCAAACTCCTGGGGTCACATGCCTTCTGACTTCCTGAATAAGTCTATCGTCTGGAAAATTATGAAATGCCTTATTAAAATCCACTGCACTACGCTCATCGATATGCCTGGTCTCCTCCTCAAAGAACTGTACACGTTTCCTTCACACGATCTGTCCTTTACAAAGCCATGCTGACTGACTCTGATCAGACTATGATTCTCCAAATGCCTGTAGATCCTATCTCTAAGAATCTTTTCCAACATCTTTCACACCGCAGACATAAGGCCTATATTTACCTGGACTATACCTACTACCTTTCTTGAACAAAGGCACAACGTTCGCCTCCCTCCAATCCACCGGTGCCATTCCAGTGGTCAACGAGTACAGAACGATTCTAGCCAGTCTCCGTAATCTCTTCCCTTGCCTCGTGGAGCAGTCTGGGGACTATTCCGTCAGGCCCCGGGGACTAATCCATCCTATGGTACTACAACAACTCCAGCACCTCCTCTCCCTTAATATCAGCATTGCTCCTGAGCTTCAACCTCGCTCATATTGTCCACACTTTAATCAGGTTCCCTCTCATTCGTGAATACCGAACAGAAGTATTCAGTGAGGAGCTTCTTCATTTCCACAACTAGCAGGCACAACTTCCCACCTTTATCTCTATTCGGTCCTACCCTCACACCTGTCACCCTTTTGTTCTTCACATAATTGAAGAATGCCTTGGGGCTTTCCCTTAGCCGACTCGCCAAGGCCTTCTCATGCCCCCTTTTAGCTCTCCTCAGTCCCTTCTTAAGCTCATTTCTTGCCACCCTATATTCCTCAAAAACCCCATCTGATCCTTGCTTCCTAAACCCCATGTATGCTGCCCTCTTACACCTGACTAGATTTTCCACCTCACCTATCACCCATGATTACTTCAGACGACCATTCTTTATCTATAATGGAAGGGTGAAAAAAACAATTAGATACAATAGGACTATTTAAAACGAATTGAGTCAACCCAAAAAATCTCCGAAATTGAAACCATATACGCAATGTATGTTTAACTGTCGGGTTGTCAATTCGTTTCGGCAATTTAGAAAGAGCAAAAGGGAGAGAATTCCCTAAAATAGAACCCAAAGCATAAGCTGATACCGATTTAGTTTCTAAACTCACCCAACAAGGGCCAAAAGATCCACCCCCATCTTTCAACCAGCATAACAAATATCTAATATTAGCTGCCCAATAGTAAAATCTGAAATTAGGTAATGCTAACCCGCCTTCCTTTTTTGTCTTCTGTAAATATGTTTTACCTAACCTGGGATTTTTATTCTGCCATATATATGAAGAAATTTTAGAGTCAACATTAGTAAAAAAAAAGATTTCGGGATAAAAATTGGTATCGCTTGAAAAATATATAAAAACTTAGGTAAAGTTTGAATTATTGTTGAATTGGAAAGAAATTGATCCTCCCACTGTATTTAATTGGTTCTCTCAAACTATGTTATGTTTAAATTTAGAAAAAATTAGAAGTGGTACTTTTGAGACTTCTATTAAATTTGAAAAGTTATGGAGACCATTTATTCAACATTTTCATATGATGTAGTATGACCCTGTGCCAAGTACATTTGATTTCCCAGCTTTTAGCTTATGTATTTTGAGAGGACCGGAAGTGACGGCATTGATGAATACTTATTTTTGTGAGATATTATAAACAGCCCACTTTTTTTTCTCCTTCTCTTTTGTTTGTTTTTCTTTCTTTTATATTACTTATTAGTTATAGTTATTAGATTAGATTAGTTAGTTTAGCATTATGTAAATTTTTTTTTGTTTTTTTTTCTTTCTTTTTTCTGTTTTTTTATATTATACATTATGAAATATTTAGATTTACTATGTTCATACACATATTTTTTGGCTTATGTCTTGGTAAACTCATTTATATTGTAACTATTATGTATGTTTTTTTTCATATGTAATGGAATGTGTATGTTGGTAATTTCTTTATCAATATATCATCTGTATTCTGTCCATATTACTAATATTAATAAAAAGATTTAGAAAGAAAGAAAGACCATTCTTTATCTTCTTCACGGGGAAGAATGTATCCGTAAAATCCTGCAAGAGATCCCTAAACATCAAACACACACCCATAGTACATTTCCCTGCAAATACGTCGTCCCAATCCCCACCCGCAAGTTCAAGCTTTAGAGCCTTATATTTTGACCTTCCCCAATTAAAAAATTCCCGTCCTCTCCGATTCTATCGTTTCCCATGATACTGTTAAAGGCCAGGGAGGGTTGGTCACTGTCCCCCGGATGCTCACCCACTAAGAGATCTGTGGCCTGAACAGGTTGGTTACCTAATACTAGATCTAATATGGCATTCCCCCTAGTCGGCCAATCAACATACTGTGACAGGAATCCGTCCTGGACACACTTAACAAACTGGGCCCCATCTAAACCATTGGAACTAATCGGGTGTCAAGCAATATTAGGGAAGTTAAAGTTATCCATGATAACATCCCTGTTGTTTATGAACCTTTCCAAAGTAAGTCTCACAATCTGTTCCTCGACATCTCTGCTGCTTCAAGGGGTCCTATAGAATATTCTCAATGGAGTAACTGCTCCCTTCCTGCTCCTGACATCCACCCACATTGACTCAACGGATGATCCTGCTGCATTAGCCACCCTTTCTCTAGCCGTAGTGTTATTCCAGACCAATAAAGCCACCCCTTCTCCCCTTTCCCCCTCTCTATCACTTTTAAACCACTGAAATCCAGGAATATTGAGAATCCAAACCTGCCCTGGTGCCAGCCGTCTCTGTAATCGCCGCAATTCCATGAATCGTAATTCCATGCACGCATCCCAGCTCAGTTCATCACCTTCTTTCCTGTCGCTTCTTGCATTGAAGAACACGCACTTTAGCCCTTCTACCTTACTATCTTTCCACACTTTATTCTGCTTCTGTGTCCTCAAAGCCTCTTTTTACGTTAGATTTGGCTTTGCACCGTGTACTAAACTTGCAGTTCTCGCATGACCTTTATCCGTCTCCATCTCACCATCTGCTCTTACATTCTGGTTCCCCTCCCCCTGAAAATCTAGTTTAAATCCACCGCAGCAGCACGAGCAAACCTTCCCGCATGGATATTTGTCCCCCTATAGTTCAGGTACAAACCGTCCCATCGTAACAGGTCCCACCTTCCCTGGAACAAGACACAATTGTCCAGCAACATGAAGCCAGTCTCCTCCTGCAGCAACTCCTTAGCCACGTATTTAGCTGTATTATCACCTATTTCAGCCTCACTGGCGCATGACACTGGTAGCAATCCTGACATTGCAAGCCTGAAGTCCCGTCCTTCAACTCTCTTTGCAGGAACTCATCCTTCTTCCTATACACGTCATTGATCCTTACATGGTCCAGGGCATCTGAGTGTTCACCCTTCCTCTTGAGAATGCTGAGAACTCGTCCCGATACATCACGGTCCCTGGCACCAGAGAGGCAACAGACCATCCGAGATTCTCAATCTCTCCCACAGAACCGCTTATCTGCCCCCTAACTATTGAATCCCCTATCTTTACTGCTCTTCGCTTTTCGCTCCTTCCTTTCTGAGCTCGGGGCCTTGTCTCGTTCCAGAGACGTGACCAATGCAACTTGTCCCTGGCAGGTTGTCCCCACCAACAGTTTCCAAAACGGTGTACTTATTGTTGATGGGAAGGCCACTGGGATGTTCTGCGGTCGCCCAGCAACCTGTCTCCTGCCTCTTAGGGGTGACTATCTCCCAGAAATTCCTGTCTATTTCTGCCACTGTCTCACGAATGACCCGAAGCTGATCCAGCTCCAGCTGTAGTTCCCTTACTCGGTTTGTCAGGAGCTGCAGCTGGATGCACCTTTTACAGGTGTAATCGTCAGGGACAATTTGGCTCGCCCTGACTTCCCACGTCCTTCAAACGGAGCACTCGACTGCGCTAACTGCTGTCTCCGTTACCTGTTTCTAAGCGAATTAGATTAAATTAGCTTACCAAGCCTTACCTCACTGGGAGCAAGCTCGTCCTCGGTCTCTGCTCGCTGAAACCTCTCGAGCCAAACCCTTCCTACTCCGTCTCCCAAGACTCAATTGCCAGCTCCGTTAATCTGTTCGTTTTTTTTAAACCCTTTCGCTGCTTCAGAGGCCGACTTTCGCGCACTTGCGTAGTCAGGCCCGTCGAAACTGCCGAAGAAATGACATCCCCCTCTCAATCTGCTCGCTTGTTAAAATCTCCCGTTCTCTCAGAGGAAGAGTGATTCTCCCTCTACAGTTTCTCAACACACCACAGAGCAAAGTGTCAGACACAGAGGGAAGCTGCCTCCACACGGTCACTTCACACATTCACGTTTTCAACCCAGTGTGAACCTCTCTGCTTACGTCCCATTGCGCACTTTCTGGCGAGTCACAGAGTGAAGCTCTCTCTGAACGGTCCCATCACACACTCCTGGGATTAGTCAAAGAGTGAATCTCCCTCCACTCCGTCCCATCACACACTCCCGGGGTCAGACACAGAGTGAATCTCCCTCCGCACCGTCCCATCACACACTCCCGGGGTCAGACACAGAGTGAATCTCCCTCCACTCCGTCCCATCACACACTCCCGGGGTTAGACACAGAGTGAATCTCCCTCCGCACCGTCCCATCACACACTCCGGTGGTCAGACTCAGAAAGAATCTCCCTCCACAACGTCCCATCACACACTGCCGGGGTCAGACGCATAGTGAATCTCCCTCCACACCGTCCCATCACACTCTCCTGGATTCAGAGATGGAGAGAAACGTCCTCCCCGCAGCCTTATCACACACTCACCGGGGCAAACACAGAGTGAATCACCCTCCATACCATCTCTTCACACACTCCCGATGGCAAGCACCGAGTGACGCTTCCTCTCTCCATGCCAGCCCTGTGATAAGGAGCGGGTGAAAGAGGGGAACGATGTCTCACCTCTTCTGCGGGTCAAAAATTCACAGATTTGAGCCTTGGTTTCGTTGACAGATCTGTACTTCTTTTCCATCTCCGTGAACTGGTGACGGAGATCGTTGTGCATTCGGTTAAGATGTGAAAGATTAGAGTTGAGCGCAGAAAGCTTGGAATGAAGGGTTGAGTTTAACTCATTGTAGTTTTTGTCGGAGGTGTTATTCGCCTGAGGAATCTGTGATACTGAGAGAGAAGGTGAAGTATGTTTAGCCTTTACGTGAATCAGCGTCACGCTTCCGAACGGGTCACAGAGAGTGTTGTGTCAGTGTCACGGCGAAGGGTGTAACAGTGAAGGATATGCTCTGGGTACAGTGAGAGGTGTCGGCGCCACCTTGAAGAGCGTGTCTACATCACGCTAGGAGGTGTATCAATGTCCTGGTAAAGGTTTTGTTGTTACCATGGGAGTCTGCGTCAGTATCGTGCGGGGCATGTCCGAGTTGCTGTGAGGAACGTGTCGGTGTCACTATGCTAGGAGTCTCCGTCCCCCGGCGAGAGGAGACAATGAGATATTACGGTCTCATGGTGTGGGTTGAGCTGGTTGCAAAGAGAAGGGTCCGTCAGTGCCACGGTGACAGACATGTTATGGCCACGGTGTGTGTGAGAGTGACACGCTGAGGTGTGTGTCGGTGCAACGGAGAGTTCTGTGTCGATGTCATAGTGTCATTGTGAATTTAGCTGTCGGTATCTGTTAAGGGGTTTGCCTGAGTCAGGGTGAGGTGAGTGTAATCGCCTCAGTGAGCGTTGCATCTGTGTTATGATGACGAGTGATACTGTCTCGGTAAGGGGTAGTACAGTGACGTGTGAGTCTTTGTCACGATGCGGTGATGAGTGGATCACGCTGAGGTGCGTGAAGTTGTCACGGTGAAGACCGTGTCGGTGTCACTGTGAGGTGTGCGTCGGTGTCGATTGAGGAGTGTATCAGGGACATGGTCAGAGGCATGTCGATATTACAGTGAGGGGTACGTTACCGTCAGTGACAGCCACGTATGTGCCACGGCGATGGTCCTGTCAGTGTCGCCGTTAAGAGTGTATCTTAGTCTCGTTGAAGGTCGTGACCGTGGTACGGTAACAGCATTGGTTTTGTTATGATGAATGGCGTGTCGGTGTCAGCATGAGTCTTGATTGTGTTACGGTGAAGGCCGTATTTTTATCACGGTTTGGGGTGGGTCTGTATTACAGAACATAGAAGAGTACAGCACAATACAGGTCCACAATTTTGTTCCGACCCCTTAATCGCTGCCTTTCCTTTAACCTACCACGTTAAACTCCTCCATACACCTGTCTCGTAGGCTACCAAATATCACTAGTATATCTGCCTCCACCGCTGAGACAGGAAGTGCATTCCACTCACCAACAACTCTCTCAGTAAAGGAACAACCTCTAATATCCGCCCTGAACATCCCACCCCTTACCATAAAGCCATGTCCTCTTGTTTTGAGCAGTGGTGACCTGGGGAAGAGGTGCTTGCTGTCCATTCTATCTAGTCCTCTTAATATCTTGTATACCTGTATCTTGTCTTGTCTCATCCTCCTTCCCTCCAAAAAGTAAAGCCCTAGCTCCCTTAATATTTGGTCATAATGCATACACTCTGAGCCAGGCAGCATCCTGGTAAATCTCCTCTGTACCCTTTCTAACCCTTCCACCCTCCCTACTGTGAGGAGATCAGAACTGGACAGAGTGGCCTAACCAGGGTTTTATAGAGCTGCATCATTACCCCGTGACTCTTAAACTCTATCCCTTGACTTATGAAAGCTAACAACCATAAGAGTTCATAACTACCCTATCTAACTGTGAGACAACTTTCAGGGATCTGTGGAAACGTAACCCCAGTTCTCCCTGCTCCTCCACACTACGCAGTATCCTGCCATTTACTTTGTTCTCTGCCTTGGAGTTTGTCCTTCCAAAGTGTACCACCTCAAGCTTCTATGGTTTGAACTACATCTGTTACTTCTCAGCCCACGTCTGCATCCTATCAATGTCTCTCTGCAATCTGCGACGATCCACAACACCAACCTCCTTTGTGTCGTCTCCAAACTTGCCAACCCGCCCTTCTATCTCCACAAACACGCCGTTAATAAAATTACCAACAGCAGAGATATTAGAGCCGATCCTTGTGGAACCCCATTAGTCACGGGTTTCCAATCCGAATGTACTCCCTCCACCACGACAATCTGCTTTCTCCAAGCAAGCCAATTCTGAATCCACCTGGCCAAGCGTCCCTGTATACCATGCCTTCTGACTTTCTAAATAAGCTTTACCGCGTAGAATCTTGTCAAATGCCTTACTAAATTCCATGTATATCACATCCACTGCACTATCCTCATCTATATGCCTGGTCACCTTCTCAAATAATTCTATCAGGCTTGTTAGGCACGATCTATCCTTCACAAAGACATGCTGACTGTCCCTGTTCAGACCATGATTATCTAAATGCCCATAGATTCTATCTCTAAGAATCTTTTCCAACACCTTTCCCACCACAGATGTAAGAACCACTGGTCTATAATTAACTTTCTACATGATTTGAAGAAGAGGTCAATATTCGCCTCCCTCCAATCCTCCCCTGCCATTCCCGTGGACAACGATAACATAACGGCCTTTGCCAGAGGCTCAGCAATATCTTCTCTACCCTCGCAAAGCAGCCTGTGGAATATGCCGTCAGGCCCCGGGGACTTATCCGTCCGAATGTATTTTATCAACTGCAACAGCTCCTCTCCCCTAATATCAACGTGCTCCAGAACATCAAATTCCCTCATATTGTTCTCACCGTCATTAAGTTCCTCTCATTGGTGAATACCGAAGAGAAGTATTCATTGAGGACCTCGTTCACTTCCGCAGTCTCCAGGCACATCTTCCCACTTTTATCTCAAACCGCTGCTGCCTTCACTCCTGTCATTCTTTTGATCTTCACATAATTGAAGAATGCCTTGTGGTTTTCCATTACCCTACTCGCTAAGGCCTTCCCTTTCTCCCTTCCATCTGTCCACATTCCCTTCTTCATTTCTTTCCTTGCTACCCTATGTTCCTCAATACACCCAACTGATCCTTGCTTCCTAAACCTCATGTATGCTGCCTTCTTCCATCGGTGTCACGGTAAGGGGGGTTTTGGTTTCACTCAATATATTCCGCTATCTTTATTTATGGTCTGTCTCCATTCGGAGACTTTTCCACTCACCATGAATCGAGAGACCGGCCACAGTCCCGATGAGGGCGGTTGTAACTAGGCAGAGTAGGCAGATAAGACGGTGTGGTCTATTTCCGATCTTCACTTTCGACTCCTGTTCATGCGCAACTGTGGAGAGACCATACGACCATCACATCACAATAATTAATTAATAAGACAATATGAGCTACTTAATGAATACTTTACATCAGTATCTTAGTGATTGTAGTGATAACTTGCAGCAGACTGAAACGCCTGAGCATGTAGATGTTACGAAAGAGGATGTAATGGAGCTTTTGGAAAGTATCAAATTGGATAAGTCGCCGGTACCGGACGAAATACACCCCAGGCAACCATGGGAGGGGAGGGAAGAGATTGCTGAGGCTCTGGCAATGATCTTTCCATCATCAATGGAGACGTGGGATGTTCCGGAGGATGGGAAGTTTGCGGATGTTGTTCCTTTATTCAAAACGGGAGCAGAGAGAGCCCAGGAAATTATAGACCAGTGACTCTTACCTCAGCGGTGGGTAAGCTGATGGAGAAGTTCGTGGGAGGCAGGATTTATGAACATTTGGAGAGGTATAATCAGTTTCGGAGTTGTCAGCATGGATTTGTAAAGGGCAGATCGCGCCTTACGAGACTGATTGCATTTTTGTGGGGATGTGACTAAACACATTGATAAGGAAGAGCAGTTGTTGTAGTTTAGATAGAGTTCAGCAAAGCATTTTATAAGGTATCCCATGTAAGCTTACTGAAAAAGTAAGGAGGAATGGGATCCAAGGGGATATAGCTTTGTGGATCCACAACTGGCTTGCCCACAAAAGGCAAAGACTGGCTGTAGACGGGTCATATTCTGCACAGAATTCGGTCACCAGTGGAGAGCAACATGATCTATTCTGGGACCTTTATTCTTCGTGACTCTTATAAACGAACTGGATGAAGATGTGGAGGGATGGGTTCGTAGGTTTGCTGATGACACAATGAGTGGAGGTGTTGAGGATAGTTTGGAGGGCTGTCAAAGGTTACAACGGGACATTGATGGGGTGCAAAACCGGGCTACGAAATGGCATATGGAGTTCAACCCAGCGAAGTGTGAAGCAGTTCATTTTGATAGCTCAAATACGATGGCAGATTACAGTATTAATGGTAAGACTAGGGGCAGTGTGGAGATCAGAGAGATCTTGGGGCCCTAGCTCAAAGCAGCTGCGCAGGTTGACTCTGTGATTAAGAAGACGTAAGTTTATTTTTGCCTTCGTCAATCGTGGAATTGAATTGAGGAGCTGAGAGCTAATGTTGCAGCTATATATGACCCTGGTCAGACCCTACTTGGAGTACTGTGCTCAGTTCTGGTGGCCTCACTACAGGAACGTCGTAGAATCCATAGAAAGGGTGCAGAGGAGGTTGACAAGACTATTTACTGGATTTGAGACCATGCAGTATGAGAATAGGTTAAGTGAAATCAACTTCTTCTCCTTGGAACGACGGAGGATGAGAGCTGACCAGATAGAGGAGAACGAGATGAGGAGAGGCATGGATCGTGTGGATAGTCAGAGGCTTTTTCTCAGGACTGAAATTGCTCGCAGAAAAGGACATGCTTTTAAGGTGCTTAGAAGTAGGTACAGAGGAGGTGTCGGGGTATTTTTTTTTTTTTGCCCAGAGAGTGGTGTGGCTGCAGGAAGCGGTGGTAGAGGCGAAACCGATAGGGTCTTTCATAGAACTCATGGATGGCTACATCGAGCTTCGAAAAATAGAGGGCTCTGGGTAAAGACTTGGTCGTTAGAAGGTAGGGGCGTGTTCGTTTCAACATTTTGGCTGAAGAGCCTGTAATGTGCTATATACTTTCTACGTTTGAATGGTTCATAACATCACAAACGAGAGTTGCACGCTGACTTTAACACTGAGAAGTGGACACTGACTTTAACAAATATTGTTACAAGGTCACAAATGGTAGTGCACTCTGGGAGATGGAAGGGAGGAGCGAGGGACGAAGAAAGAAAGGAGCGGTGAGAGAGGGAGGGAGGGGGGAGATCCTAAAGTTGGAAGATGGAGGAACGAGAGAGATACTTGATGGCCTGAGACCAGACAGAGCTGTCGGGCTAATATGATCGGGAAAGACAGATCAGGCACGGGGAGTAGATGTAATCTACCTGGACGTTAACTATTTCTCAGATGGTACACTGCTCTGGAAGATGATGGTACAGGAGTCGGGATGTCTCGTTGCAGATCTACAGTGATGCCGCTCTTGTTCAGTGTTGGTCGCTCTGATATAGGAAAGGCCACGATGCCGGAATGTTTATGAGTATGTTTGACTCGGGGGAGTGAGGCATGGAGAGAGGTCAGGCAGGTCGGGATTTTATTCCTTGTATCGCAGGGGTGACCTTACAGAGTTGTATAAAACCTCGAGGTGCACAGGCAGGGTGAATAAGCACCGACGTTCCTCAGGTCCGGGGTATGAGGAACCAGAGGGCACAGGATTGAGGTGAGAGTCGATGGCGTGGAAGGAGAGAGATGTGTGAGGGAGTGGTGTTAGAGAGGAAGGAGGTAGACAGGGACGAGAGGGGTAAATAGAAAGTAAGAGAGACGGAGAGTGGGGATATCGGGAAACGTTTGTAGTAGATTAGTTGGTGAGAATAGGGAACCGAGTAGTGGAGGGGACTGGGGTAGGAGAGGGGCACAGTGAGAGGGGTGGGTGGTGTGGGAAGATGGGGGAGTGAGAGTAGGGCAGAGGGAAGGAGGAGAACGACGATGTTGCCGGATTGGAGAGAGAGATTTATGGATAGAGATGGGGCAGTTTGGGACTTTAATTCTTGGAGTGTTGGGGTAAACACACAAAGGCGTATGAAACCACGAGCGGTGAGTGCGTACGGTTACTTTCCACAGACTTGGAGAATCGAGGACCAGAGCGCACCAGTCTAAGTTGAAGGAGGAATGGGATTTAATTGGGTCCCGTGTGACAACCTTTCATTAACCAGATGGTTGTCAGTCTATGGAACGAGCTGACAGAGGAAGTGGTCCAAACAGATGGAGTACAAACACATAGGAGTATGAGACTGACCACTCCAAAATGACGTCATCGCTGTGAACTCTGACCTGTTGGTGCACTGGTTGACAGCCCACTGGGTCCCGAGGAAATGGGCGGATCTTCGTCCTCATCGATGCGGGGTTTCTTTTTCCGAAAGTTCAGTCTGGAGTAGGTGGAGTTCAGACCGTCTGAGAGTATGAGAGAGAGAGACGGGCAGATTAGGAAGAGAGTGAGAGCGGTAGGGAATGGTGGAGGGAGTCGGGGAGACAGAGAGGAGAAGAGAGGGGCAAGTGATGGGAGAGAGGGTATGAGGTAGCGTGACAGAATGAGGGACAGCGGGGAGAGAGAGAGGACAGAGACGTGGAAGAGAGAAGGAGAAAACGATGGACAGAGAGGGGAGAGAGCGATGTGGACATTGGGCAGGAAAATCCGAGAGAAAGAACGGGGAGAGAAAGGGGAGAGAGTGCAGACTGTGTAGCGGAGTGAGAGGCGTGAGAGATGAATGGAGGGGAATGAGAAGTGTGATGGAGGGCGGGTGGAAGTGGGAGAGGGAAGGGGAAGCGAGAACAAGAGAATTTCAGTGAGAGGGGGAATTGCAAGCGGGTAGAGAGTCGGGGAACGGGAGAGATGGATGGAGAGAAAGAGAAAGCGTGGGGGGGGGGGGAGATGAGCGGCAAACCGAGACAGAGAGAGATGGAAGAACGGGCGGAGTTGACGGGGGTATAAGAGTGAGCAGAGAGAGAGCGATAGAGAGGGAGAGGGAGAGTGGTAGAGATTTTGACTGTGATAGAAGAGAGACCGGAGGGAGTGGGGGCAATAAGCGAGGACGAAGAGTACGGGACAGTTGGAGACAGTAGGAGAAATAGTGTGAGGGAGGGACAGGGGATGGAGGGAGAGAGGAGACGGTGTGATAGAAGGGGAAATAGGGAAAGAGAATGGTGTTAGCAAAGGGAGAGGGGGTTAAGATTTAATACCGCGCTACTTCTCCGCGTCTCACAAACAGTCCTGCTTCCTCACTACAACGACACGAATGTAACTGATCTCCAACACCCATTCCCCACATCGCTTGCTCCTCGTTGCGCCGTCCTCTGCATACCATGCCATCTTCCCACAGCACTCCCTCCACAGTCCATCCCACGGCGCGCCCTCTAATCCTGCCCTCCCAAGGTGCAACACTCCGCACCCATCGTCAAACAGAGCATCCACCCCCCTTCGCATCTCCCACGCGTTCCCACCGTGTTATTCTCAAACAGGGAATCATTAAGGTCATCTGTACGTTTGTCCTGAGATCTCGCGACAGGATTGGACACGTCACCTAATCAGGGATGAACGAACAAAGCTGAAACTGACCTCGATCAGTCCGGACTCGGGTTGCCGAGAGGGTCTTGAAATTAACTTCCGCGTACAGCACATCAGTTTCAACTGAACACAGAAGATTGAGGGTCAGACACAGAGTGAATCACCCTCCACACCGTCCCATCACACACTCCCGGGGTCAGACACAGAGTGAATCTCCCTCCGCAGCGTTCCATCACAAACTCCCGGGGTCATACACAGAGTGATGCTCCCTCCGCACGGTTCCATCACAAACTCTTGGGGTCAGACACAGAGTGATGCTCCCACCCCATGGTCCTATCACACACGACTGGGGTCAGACATCGAGTGAAGCTCCATCCAAGTTGTCCTAGGGGGCCATTAGATAATCCGATAAAAACGGGGCAGAAGCCGTCCTTGTGACCGGTGGGTCGAGCTTTCGTAACTTTCTCCCCGATGGGAGGGAGTGCGGCTGGTTTGTGTGGGGGTCTGTGGTTATGCTGGTTACTTCACGGAGACAGCAGGAAATGTAGACAGTGTCCATGGATGTAGACATCTAAGATTTCCATCTTTGGAGTAAGACAGCAGGGCGGCTGTTCAGGGCAGTGTACCAGACGTGATGGATAGGGTCTTTAATGAACTATTGTTGGGCTGCTCTGTATGAGGGTGTGGGCCCAGGGGGGATTAGACTGATCGGAGTTATTGCGTAGGACCTGTTTGGCCTGATTGGTTGGTAAAATGTACACTGACAAATACTGTCACGAGATGCCAGATTGTAGATCACTCTGGGAGATGGAAGAGAGGAAGGGAGGGAAGAAGAAAGAAAGGAGCGGTGAGAGAAGGAGGGAGGGCGAAGATCCGGATGGTGGGAGAGATATACGGATGGCCTGAGACCGAGGGAGAGTCGCCGGTCTAATATGATCGGGAAGGACTGATCAGGCCCGGTGAGTAGAAGTAATCTACCTAGACTTTAACATGGCTCAGATGGTACACCGCTCTGGAAGACGATGGTACAGGAGTCGGGAGGCCACGTGGCAGATGTACAGTGACGCCGCTCTTGTTCAGTGTTGGTCGCCCTGATATAGGAAAGGCCACTCTGCTGGAATGTTTACGAGGATGTTGGACTCGGGAGAGTCCGGCATGGAGAGTGATCGGGCAGGTCTGGACTTTATTCCTTGGAGTGCAGGGGCGAACTTACAGAGTTGCATAAAACCATGACGGGCACAGGCAGGGGGAATGAGCACAGGCGTTCCTCAGGACCGGGGTATCGGGAACCAGTGGGCAGAGGATTGAAGTGAGAGTCGATGGCGACGAGGGAGAAAGTTGAGGAAACGCGGAGGCTGTTTCAGAGAGAACGAAAAAGGAAAGAAAGGGGCGAGAGAAAGGGTGGGAGAGGAAATAGGGAGAGGAGAGAGAGGGATGGGAGTGGGGAAGAGTGGGAGGACGGAGAAGAATGGAACGGATGTAGAGAAAGAAGGCCATAGATTTGTAGGAGTTGGTAGGAGAGTGGTGGGGGAGAAACAGGACGCGAGCAAAGGAGGAGAATTGGGTAGGAATGGGTCAGAGAGTGTGAGGTGTGTAATGTAAGAGTGGATGAGAGAGCAGGAGGAGAACGAGGATGTTGCCGGACTCGGTAGACTGATCAAAGGAGAGAAGTCGGGACAGGTTGGGACTTTAATTCTTGGAACGTAGTGATGACCTTACAGAGACGTATAACACCACGGCGGTCAACGCGTACAGTTATTTCCCCCAGACTTTCAGAATAGCCAAATAACCAAATAACCATATTACAATTGCAGCACGGAAGCAGGCCATCTCGGCCATTCTAGTCCTTGTCGAATGCTTACTCTCACCTAATCCCACCGACCTGCTCTCAGCCCATAACCCTCCATTCTTTTCCTGTCCATATACCTATCCAATTTGTCTTTAAATGTCAATACCGAACCTGCCTCTAAAACTGCTACTAGAAGCTCATTCCATACAGCTACCACTCTCTGTGTAAAGCAATTCCCACTCATGTTACCTTTAAACTTTTGCCCCATAAGTCTCAACTCATGTGCTCTTGTTTGAATCTCCCCTACTCTCAATGGAAAAAGCTTATGCAAGTCAACCCTATCTATCCCTCTCATAATATTATATACCTTTATCGTCCCCCCTCAACGTTCTGCGCTCCAAAGAATAAAAACCTAACTTCTTCATTCTTTCCCTGTAACTTAGGTGCTGAAACCCAGGCAACATTCTAGTAAATCTTCTCTGTACTCTCTCTATTTTTGTTGACACCTTTACTATATTTCAGTGACCAGAACTGTACGCAATACTCCAAATTCGGCGTTACAAATGCCTTGTACAATTTTAACATTACATCCCAACTCCTATACTCAATGCTCTGATTTATATAGGCCAAAATACCTAAAGCTTTCGTCACCATCATATCTACATGAGATTCCAACTTCAGCGAACTATGCACCATTATTACCAGATCACTCTGTTCTACTGTATTCTTCAATGTCCTACCATTTACCATGTATGTCCTATTTGGATTATTCCTACCAAAATGTAGCTCCTCACACTTATCAACATTAAACTCCATCTGCCATCGCTCAGCCCACTCTACTAAATGGCTTAAATCTTTCTGCAGACTTTGAAAACCTATTTCAGTATTCGCAAAGCCACTTTCCTTAGTATCATCTGCATATTTACAAATCCAATTTACAATCCCATAATCCAGGTCATCAATGTATATGACAAACAACATTGAACCCAGTGCAGATCCCTGAGGCACACAGTTATCCAGCACTACTCACTGGCATCTCCCATCCAGCCACTTTTGAATATATTTTAGTACTCCAATATTAATACCTAACGATTGAACTTTCGTAACAAACCGTTCATGCGGAAACCTTGTCAAAGGCCTTACTGAAGTCCATATAGACAACATCCACTGCTTTACACTCGTCAACTTTCCTCGTAACGTCTTCAATAAATTCAATAAGATGTGTCGAACATGAC